>NC_068986.1:339944-353886 GCF_001194135.2 Octopus bimaculoides
CACACACACACACACACACACACACACACACTAGTGTTTCTATCATGGCTCAATTTGTTGGATAGAGATGAGCTCAGCGCAATAAGCTAGCTTTTTCAAATTATTACTGCAAGACAATCTTTCTAACACTCTACCGACTCTGCTAATTGGTAGCTTTAGTCTAATCACTTATCGACCGATCAATAACTAATAGGAAGAGATAAGGCTCAATACAACGCTTTATAAATCACATGAGGTCGCGGCAAAGCGTTCGAATAGTTTGGTTTCAATGCGTACGATTGTGAACGCGGCGAGCTGGCAGAGTGGTTAGCGCGCCGGGCGAAATGCTTAGCGGTATTATGTCTGTCTTTACGTTCTGAGTTCTTGTTCTGCCGAAGTCAACTTTGCTTTTCATCCTTTCGGGATCGATAAATTAAGTACCAGTGGAGTACGTGGGCTCGATCTAATCGACTGGCCCTCTTCCCCCAAAATTTTGAGCCTTGTGCCTAGAGTAGAAAAGCATGTATACGATTGCGAAGACAGCGAACTGACGAAAT
This sequence comes from Octopus bimaculoides, assembly GCF_001194135.2. Taxonomy (NCBI): domain Eukaryota; kingdom Metazoa; phylum Mollusca; class Cephalopoda; order Octopoda; family Octopodidae; genus Octopus; species Octopus bimaculoides. The sequence goes on from NC_068986.1 coordinate 340,481, forward strand.
CGTTGGCACGCCGAGTAAAGTGATTAATGGTATTTCGTCCGTCTTTACATTCTGAGTTCATATTTTATCGAGATCGATATTGCCTTTCATCTTTTCGGGATCGATAAAATAAGTACCAGTTGAATACTGGAGTCGATGGAATCAACTTATCCCCTCTCCCGAAATTGTTGACTTGCGTCAAACTTTGAAATCAATATATGCCATTTCGTAAAATACTTCATTTCATTTAGGAATCTCGCTGATAAATTTGGTAACAAATCCTTTCTACTATAGGCACAAGGGCCTGAAATTTTAGGGGAAGGGACTAGTCGATTACATCAACCCCAGTGTTCCACTGATACTTGATTCATCGACTCCGAAAAGATGAAAGGCAAAATCGACCGCGGCGCAATTTGAACTCAGGACGTAGCAGTCCAACGTGCTAACGATTCTGTCAGCTCACCGCTCCAATTTGGTAACAAATATTTCAGTTTTCTGGGTTTTCATTATTTATATCAGACAATGCTCAGCAGCATTCTTCCAGCATTCTTCACTTTCTGAGTTCAAATTCCGCCTAAGTCAACTTTGTCTTTCGTCCTTTTAGAGTTGCTAAAATAAAGTACCACTCAAGTATCGGGATCGTTGTAACCCTCTCTTTAAAACTAGTCTTTGTGCCAAAGCTAGAAAGAATTATTTATATCATTTGAGTATTTGTACGATGTAATTTTGCTCTTAGTTCATCTTTTACATGTGTCTGTATATGTTTCTTTGTTAAAAGTTATAAGAGAAAGCGTGTAATAAAAGAGACTGGGAAGGAATGAAGACGGAAGAGAAGGAAAGACGGAACGGCAAATGGAAAACGTGAGAGAAGAGCGAGAATCTTCCATTATGTTTCTGTAAGAAAATAGATATATCCATTTGTGTGCGTATACTATTACATGCTACATGCTATTAGTGCTTATGATTAAATATCCAAGAGTGTATATGCTTTAGATGTGAATGTACCTCTCGGCTTCAATGCAAAATTTCTCAGAATTGTATAATTGTATGTGTGATTTTGAGTGCATATTTGCACATGTGTGAAGGTAGTTATGTGAATAGCTGAATGCCTATGTGTACATATGTACCTGTCACATAGCAACACAATGTTTTATTTCCTCTGTTTATATCTTTGTAAGCATAATCTTTAGAACTTTATCTGATAGAATGTGCAAACTGAGAACTTTTGATCCAACAGAGATCAACCAATAAGACATGTATTGCCTTAATAATTTTCTTTATCCTGTAATTTCTGTATTGTGACCTGCAGCTGAATAAATCATTTAAAATAATTCGATTAAGGGCGTAAATAGGATTTTGTTTACCTCTTGATGGAAATGATTATATGAGTTGTAAAACACTTTGCTACAAATTGCCGTTCTCGTCCTTCGGCATTTTCTAATATCTTTCGCATCAAGTCGTCTAGATTTCTTTAACATCAAAGCTAATACCGAATTTTTCTCTATACACTTCGATAAAATTTCTTACCAAGTGCATTGACTTTCCTTCTATAAGAATTAACTGATTTGTACATTCTGCACTTCTTTAGTTTGTTTAGACCAACACGGTTAAGACCATTCTGGGGCTGTGTGTTATCTTGCTGTTGAATATTTCTTGAGGTTTGTAAAGTTTAACTAACTTAAAACTTAATTATAAAAATTTGTCGGAATTACTTTTTTTAAAATTTACTTCTCACAAACAAAATGTAATCAGTGTCAAGTTTCTTCTGGCTGATTTTGTGTCTGACGTCGAAGTAAATAAGAGTAATATAACTCCTGACATGGGTGAAAGTCCAGACATTTAGGTAAGAGAGGTGAGTTGGCTATATCGATCCCAGTACATGTCGGCTGCTTTATTTCGTCATCTCCGAAAGAATGGAAATAATGATTATTTCAGCGGGATTTGAAATCATATCATAAAAAAGCAGAATAATTTTATTTTGCGATCCACAACTGAGGACTAAAATCTAGGATCTATTGATTATGAAGCGAGCTTATTAACTACTGCTCTTGACTCACATTGTTTTTATTAAACATACAAACAAACAAATAATAATAATAATGATGATGATGATGATGATGATGATAATTCAGACAAATACATAACAAAAATACCAGGACTTACAAATATATATAACATACAGAAAATTGCACTACTGGGTACTGCACACATTCTACGCAGAACACTTTCAATACAGTAAACATAAGAGCACCACAGCACATACCCAAGGCGCACAGAGCTGCGCTCGGTAGTGAAGTGAAAGTACGTTATAAAAATAAAACTACTGAATAATAATAATAATGCTGATAATAATAATAATAATATGGAAAGGAGAGTTCGGGAAGAACAACTACAACTTAACACTCTCTCTCTCATATTTCCTCTCTCTTTCTCTCCACCTCTCACTCCCTTTCTATATCTCTCTCTTCTATCTCTCTCTTCTATCTCTCTCTCTCTCTCTCGTCTTTCTCTCTCTCTCTCTCGTCTTTCTCTCTCTCTCTCTCTCTCTCTCCCTCTCTCTCCCTCTCTCTGTCTTTTCCACTTTGATGAAGTACAAAAGGGAAGACTGTTGAATACTTAACTATTCATATCAGTTGAAATCATTATGTCCCTAAATTCTCTTATAATTACAGCTGACGACGTATCCTCATCGTAACCCGTTTCCTTAGATTCTGAAAATTACTGTTAGTACTTTAGTTGAATAGAGCCAATTTCTTGGCTCTGGACCAAAACTAAGAGTAATCAAATATAAAGAGATATAGGTGAGCGTGGAACAGAGGAAACGTTTTTTTACTAGACGTATGTAAGATCCGATGACGAATTCCTCTTGTAATCCTTTAACTTCAATTTCCAAATAAATATAAACAAAATGAAAACTTTATACAATGTTCCTCTCTTTCCAACAAAATTGAAGTCGTGTGACAAATAAAAGAAAATTATTATTACCGATTATTTGACAGTGAGCAGGTGCGGTCGCCCTTCGTCCTCAGACGCACTTTTCCTCAAATCGTCTTCTTAACAGAAGTGCAACCCTGGGTCAAGCGAAGACCGAGGGAGGGCGAGTGACACCTTCAGTGCCGACAAGCCCTCTTGGTTCTCTACCAGTCGAGCAATGGGGTCGGTGAAAATTCTACCTTGGTGTTCTATAGGGGGTTAGTGGAGGATAGGTGTGACGACGTCTTTGGGGAGGCTCGGGCTTCAATCAGGAACAACTGGCCGATCTTTTCCAGAGGACTTTCAGAAATCCCTGGCCTGGTAATGCTACCGGAGAACGTTGCTGGTTCGTGATAAACTCCACAGGCACGGAAATGCCGTCAGTCGGAGCTGCCCGAGATGTGCGCGGAGCGATGAACCCGTTCTGCACGTAGTCATCGAGTGTCTCAGAATTTCTCACATGTGGGTTTATGTCGAGCACCTGCTGTCGCGTGTGGCACAGATCAGCTAGCAACTGAGTCTACTGTTAAGATTGTTCCGCCTTCTTCCTTTGGTTGAGAAGGCCGGGCAGTTTTCAACTGCCTGGTGGCCATAGCAACAGAGGTTGTGTGGTAGACAAGACTGAAAGGGTTGAAGACAGGCACTTTCCTCTCAGGCGAATTTCTGATCAACTTTTCCAGATTCCACTACAACATTGCAGAGAAACAAACATTATTGATATATTTTAAGTACTATGGAAAAAGGTATCTTCAACAACAGTATGCCATCATTCTTTTCCGTTGCTTATCACTCTTTTCTGTTACTGGTCGGGTCCTGACCATGGAGTTGCTTCAGTGATGTATCAGCAGCATAACCAAGTCACAATATAGATTAACAAAAGATTAACAAGATCCTCAGTTTGCTAGCTTTAGAAAAATACCAGAAACAACAAAATATATACACAAACTCATTCACTTATGCAGATATAACGCACACACACATGGATTTTTATCTATCCATTACCTTTCTCTCTTTCTCTCTCTGTCTCTCTGTCTTTCTGTCTGTCTCTCTCTCTTGATAGGTAAATAGATAGATAGATAGATAGATAGATAGATTAACAGCCGTGTAGGTAGGTAGGTAGATAGGTCGATAAATTGAGGGAAGGATATATTCACCCGTTGATTTCCATGTACGAGTATCCTGTTGTTCTGTGAACTGGATGCTATACTCGTTAAATTTTTTTTCAAAGTGGCTGAGTATTCCTAGATATCTGTACGATTAACTTAATTCTTAAGTAGAATCATCTAGAAGTTTGAATTATAGGTACAGTCTACTCAGCAGGATTTTGGACAGTTTCTGTCTACCGAAATACACTCATAAGGTTTGAGTCGCCGGTGAAAACATCTCACACATGTCACGCAGCGAGACTGAACCCATGACATCATGGCAAGGAAGCAAACTTCTTATATCTCTCAATCCTACCTGCGTCTCGTTATGTAGATTATAATCAAATTGTGGCTTTGATATTCATTTCTGTTCTTTCTTTTTAAATTTATTCAGGTTAAATAAATGAAAAAAAATATTGGGTTTTGAGTTGAAGGACAAAGTTTATTTGACACTCAACATAATTCCTGTATTTTATGATACGATATTTTCTGTTTTGTTCCCAACTGAAATTTGTTTGATTTCCATGTCAACAAACTCCAAATTTCGTTTGCTGAAAGTATAATAATTTTAGACTTCAAATAATGATTTTTAACATGCAGGAAACAAGATATTTTCAAAAACAAATCAAAACTAATGAGATTTGATATTTTTTCTTCATCGTATTCTTGCAATAATCATGCGGGCATATCCTTTCTGTAAGGTTAAGTTTGATGCCAAAAACGTTTATGCTGAAACTGCTTTTGTTGTAGCTGGCGTTCATAATCTCATTTTGTATTCTTTCCTTGTCAAACATTACGGGCGATAGAAATGTCAAATATTCGGCTACTATATCACATTTGTTGTTGCGTCTTATATTCTTCTTGTTACTGTTTCTCTTCCTAGTGTTTGTATTACTCTTCTGCTATTAATAATATTCTCCATTTGTTGATTGTTCTGCGGCAACAGATTTCACAATTTTTAATGTTATCTGCAATTACAAGATGTAAATTCGAAAGAAGTGGAGCGATGATGATGCTTTCAATGAGATTTTTTTCTTTTTTTACGCAAGGTTAAAAACAAGATCGTAATCAGAACAGGATGGTTGTGTGGTTAAGAAATGCGCGTAGCAATTTCGTGTTTCTAGATTAGCTCTCACTAGGGTAAATAGGCAGCATGATAGACGTCCATCATAGCTTCGAGTCGACCAAAGCCACGTTCACTCCTCAGCTGTTTCATTTCAGTTTAGTCAATTATTTTCTATGATAGTCTCTAGTTAAAGGATACCTTATAGGTGGAAGGTCGTAGAGGGAAACTGAGAAGCCCGTTGGAAGCGGTGTTCTTCCCCTTGGGTTGTATACTTAATCCTTTATCCTGTTTCAGATCCCACCAGCACCTTTTGTGATGTTATCGGAATCCAATCTCTTGTTAGCGTTCATGTTAGATCTCCAGTGGAAGGACAACTCCTTCCTTTTAGAATACTGCATGGTTGCAAAGTGGGTTAAGGATATAATAGTTTTGTAGCCTATCACCAGAACGAGGAACGAAAGCGCGTCAATAAGCCAGTGCAGCGTACCCGCAACCACAAAGCTATGTATAAATGACTTTACAATCCAATCTAATAGTAGCCTCAAATTTCCTCTTTGGTTGGTCATCGATCTACACAGGCTAGAGTGAACTTACTTTTAGTGTACTTGGAGATTTGTAGCAGGATGAACAATGAAGAATTTGATAAGTCACATATTTTATGTGAAATTTTATTATAAATTTTGAAAACGTTTACAGAAACGTTTTTAGTGATACAACAGACTTATGGAAGGGATGTTATTTGAGCAATACGTAACGTTATGAATGATACCAATCTTTCTTCAAAAGGTAAGAATATCAATCAAATCTGTTCTGAATCTGGACGCCTTTTTAAGACAACGGACAATGAGCTGAGATCCATATCATTGTCGCTTTACTGTCCATGAACTTCCAGAAAAAGGTAGGTATATGTAAACTTTTATGTCGCATGATTTTAAAATTAAAACTGAAGTTCTGTGCCGTCGCAAACTTTGTGCTGTGTCTGCTGACAGGCGGACAAAAACAGAATGAAGTCACAGTCAACACGAGTTTTTTGATTGTTCGAATATTGAGACTGCTTTCTGGAAAATGACATAACAAATCTCAAAATGTTAGTTTCTAGTCACAACATCGAAACAAAAATATTGTCATCGAAGGTTCTAGGAGATCATCGACGCCGCGAACAAATATAGCAGGTCATAATCACTTAAATGAGATGATATAAAGGCTTTTCATTGGAAGCGTATGTTTCACTATAAGATTATTTCATGTGATCAGATGACATAAACAGTTCCACCTTAATCTTTTGAGGGGTTTGAGAGAGATATTGCAGAGAAAATGGCCAGAAGCGTGGGCAAACAAAATCAATATGTTGTATCATTTCAACACAGCCGATCACTCGTCGCTACCTAGTTGTGACTTTTAGCAAAATACGTGACGACATTAACTTTCAAGCTGCCCATTTCTCGACACTTCACTCTTGTAAACGTTTTGCTGTCATTTTTCAGAGAATGAAAATTCACCCCGAAAACTTGCTGAATTCAGAGAGAATATGGCAAAAGGTTCTCTACGAGAATTGCGTATTACTTCAAGATACATGTTCCAAAACTAGACAAAATATTTGGGAGCAGTGTATCAACATTAGAGGAATATAGTTTGAAGGAAACAAGTTTAAGTTGTATATACGAGGGGTGTATGGATAGTCTTGAGCCTCAAAACAAAACAAAACATGGTACAAGACTTCTAATGAAGGTACAAGACTTCAAGGCCCAAATGCCTTGGAGGCTCAAAACCTTTCATACACCTCTTGTATAGTAATAAATTTGTTTTAAAAGGTTGGTTTCTTTTTAGATTAATCTCGTAAAGTAGTCGAAACAGGGAATAAAAAAGTTATATTAAAGGTGTCCAAACTCTAGACAAACCAATGCTGAGATAATATACAAAAACAAAGAGCGTGGAGAAGAAGCTAATCCTCTTTTGAGGCACAAAGAATTTGGACTAATAAATCTTCGAAGAAAACTCAAGGAATTTATATTTGAAATGAAGATGGAAAAGAAATTTGAAAGATAAAATTATACAAAAAGAAAAATGTCTTGCAAAGACGGAGAAGAAAAAATAAAAATGCAAAATAATCCTTCTCTCTCTCTCTCTTTCTCTCTCTCTCTCTCTTTCTCTCTCTCTCTCTCTCTCTCTCTCTCTCTCTCTCTCTCTGTATATATAGCTTATACTGGAGGAGGGATGGGGTGGAAAAGGGTATATCGGGTGGATGTCCACCGTGTTAGTGCGTATGTGTTTGTGAGTGTGTTTGTGTATGTTCTGATCAAACTCTTTACTGGATTCCCAGGTATAAGTTGTGGGAAGGCCGAAGATGAGGGACTGGTCATTATAGTGACGATGGGGCACGCAGATGTGATAGGATGTACTTCCTTTCATGTGGGCAAGGATTAAAAGTTTCGTTTCTGCTGTTCAGGTAGATACTTAGGTGCTAAGAGAGCTTTAATATTGCTCTTTTCTCCGCCAAGCATAATCTGTACTTCATGCTGCTATTGAAGTACGAGTTATATTTCTCTAAAATCCTCCACTTTATGCTGCATTCGGTAGCGCTTTCTTTCAACGACCATACGTATTTGGCAGAGTTGTGGCATTACGTCTCCCCGGGATGTTGAAGGAGGACTAGTGGCTGTTATAGCGGGTTCTGGAGGGGCTTTCAGTTGCTCCTACGTACTTTCGCACATTTGGTGTCGAGAACTGGATTCATCTATGGTGCAAATGCATCACTTGAAATTGGAAACTGTCTTGAGTAATAACTAGCGAAGGAGAAATCTATTAACATGAGAAATCTATTAACGACCAATGCTAGTTAATAAAATTTTATGCCCACCTTTGAATTACTTTCCAGGCAGCCCCCATATATCGGATACATACACACACATTGGATACATACACAGACATATACACTCATGCATAAATAAAATAGCTTGATACATAAATAAATACATTGATAGATAGATATATAGTCATAGATAGATAGATAGATGGGATGATGGATATATAGATTTAAACCCCCTGCAGTTGTCCTTGGAGATAAACCCACCAAATAAAGTGGGTTATCTGCAAGTTTTTAATAAGGTTTAAATCAACAAGCTCAAATGTACTGTTTACAATTTTTATGATTATTTGATAATTTTTCATCTATCGATTATGCATTTGCACGTACATAGAGAAATGCACTTAAATACATTTATCGAAGTCTGTATAATTGTTCATTTTTATCAAGCTTTCGTATCTTTATTGATATAAAGATTTAGAATTATTGAAGATTTCAAAGCCTGCATAAGATTAATTCAGATTCATTTTAAATTTTGAATTACGTTTCATAAAATCTTGACAATAATAAAAAATATCTTAATATATTTTATACTACACAGGATTACAACTCGTGCAATTCCATACACTCTTTCCCACTCACTGATTCTGTTGCTCCGTTTCGATGATTTATGGGACATGAAAGTAATCTGGACTATCAATTTTCCAGTTTAACTGCACGTGATTATTTACATACATACATACACACATACATGCACACACACATATACATCCATACATAGACACACCCACACCCACAAATACATACATACATATGAAGATAGGTAAATAGATTGACAGGTATATATATATGTATATGTGTATGAATATATATATATATAGACATATATAATACACACACACACACACACATATATATATATATACATACATATATATATATATATATATATATATATATATATATAATTTGAGTGGAGGCAATACGAGCGGAAGACTAGAGGAGCATGACCTAATATCCATCAGAATATTCAATATACATGCGAACTTTCTTCGACATTAATAAAGCGACATAAGGCTCAACTTGATACAAGTATTAACTTGTATTAATAACTGTAATTTATAGTTTTCTATATATGTGTAGGTGTTTCAGTCCTTATGTGTATATGTGTGTGCGGTGTAGTCGTATACTAGTGTTGTTGAATGCGTGTGTGATTATAGGGACGTTGTTTGTATATGTGTCTGAGTGTGTGGGCGCCATTGTCTGTATATATCTGTATTCAGTTACTTGTAAGACTTTTAAATATGTGATACTTTGATATGGTGGTAGATGCAATATGGCTGAATGGTAAAGACGTTCGTCTTGTAACATCAAGGTCCCAGGTTTCGCCCCATTGTGTGGCACCTTAGGCAAGTGACATTTTATATATCTATATATATGTTATGTACGTGTCATATTTGTGGGAATGAGAAAATGTCTAGAATAAATGTACGCATTTGCATATTTTTACGTTTAAATATTTTAGATTACATGTTCGAAAGTAGATACATCCCTTTGAATTTTGCATATATTCCTATACAAACACACCCATATTTGTTTATGACAATATAATGAAAAGTGTATATAATTTATAAATCTATATTTACTTTATTTAAATTATCAGTGTGGTTGATATAGCTTACTAGATTCCGATATATAGATTTATGGAAACGCAACCGATATATCTTAACTTTAGATTCTCAAATTTTTGCTCCAAAATGATAAAACACATTCTTTTTCTCTCGCTTCTGAATTCCACCCGCAATATTATAGTATAACCTTAAAGTACTTTTCTTAGAATGTAAATTTCAATTTTTCTGTATAGAATCAGTAAACAGAAGACGGACATTACTGATTGAATAAACCGTTAGGCGAAATTTCAAGACTCCGTCAACATTAAGTTGAAAGAAATTTAAATCTGTTTCTAGAATTGAAACTCCCATCAGTATATATTCTATTGTTGTTCTTAAAACTCCTTTAAAATAAAATCACCCCACCAAGTTAATATATATATAATATATATATATATATATATATATATATATATATATATATATATATATATATATATGGAGAGAGAGAGAGAGAGAGATAAATGCTATGTGTGTATACATATATTTACACACAGAAGCACACATTGATATACCTTTGTGTTTGCGCGCGCGCGCTCTACAACAGGTTGCCTTCCATTAAATAACTGTGCAACTCTTATTAAATACAAATTTTCTTTGAATTTAAAATTTTTCGACTATTTGTTTGATTGTTTATAGATGTATACATTTGTTGTTGTTGTTTCACCATTCTTAATACATTTCCTTATTTATATATAAAGCAATATTGAATTGACACAAAGCAAATATGTACAAGAATACGAAAACAAAATCAAGATTGAATCATAATATAAGAAATGAAATAGTTGAAATTGATATAGGTATCGGTTAATCGATCTGCTTTCATTGATTCTCAAGATTATCGATCTATGCACGTAGTCAAACAATATCGTTTTCGTTTCCGATTAATTTAATTGAAAGAAAACATTTTGTCAAATCGTGTTTGGGTACCTCCCCGTTATTTATAAAATGATCTCTTCGGCAGCTTCTGTGTCCATAAAATGCAATGCACAACATAGATGATACTGTGCTATTAACATAAGATAGATGTTTTTTGCCATCGATCCTTGCCAATACACCGATCCCAGCGTTCCTGCCACTTTCAGAATCCGGCCTGGAAGTTGTTTTCCGTAAGAGAGTCGAAGACCTTCTGCGATTCGCTCTGGATTTCGACAACGGTGTATAAACGCCGACTTTTTAGCTGCATTTCCAAACTTGCGGAAAAGATGGAAATCTGCAGGTGCTAAATCTGGCGAATAGGATGGATGCTGAAACGATATCATGGTAATTTTGGCGAGAAACTCACGCGTGAGGAGAGCTCAGTGACAGGATGAATTAACGTCGTGAAGAATCCAATTATTCGCGCTCCACAGATTCGGTCGCTTTCGCCGAATGTCCTGCATCAAACGTTTCAAAATGTCGCGGAGGAACTCTCGATTGATGGTCTGACCCTGGGAGGCGAATTCTCGATGCGCAATACCACGGATATCGAAATCAGCGAAGAGCATGCTCTTCATTGGTCTGCGGCTCTGTTGTACCTTCTCCAGTCGTGGAGATGAAGGCCTCTTCCATTGTGACGACTGCTGCTTCATCTCAGGGTTGTACCTGTAGACCGAATTCTTGGATCATCAGCGGCACGCTGGCGTCGATCTTGGCAGACTTCGACACGATGTTCCTTCTGCTCAGTGGTCAGTGGACGGGAGATAAACTTGGCAGAAATACGCCACATGTTCAATTCAGACGGTGTGCACGAATCCACACGACAGACCAAGATCAGTAATGTCGTTGGTTGTCTTCCGACGATTTTTATGCACAAGCTGATGAATTTTATCCATATTTCATGGGTTGACGCTCGTAGCAGGTCTTGAATCGCTCATCGTCTTCCAGGGACGTTCATCGCGTTCCTAGTCCCGTGCCATTCAAAACATTGCGTACGACCCATTGCCCCGTCGCCGTAAACCTGCCGAAGCATGCTCAATGTCTCTCGACTATTACGGCTTACTTGGATACTTTGTTCTTGCCCAGAAAGTCATTTAGAACTATAAATGAAGTCTATGCTACAGCTTCAATGCAATTCATTGGATTTACAAAATCCCATCTTTCATCAATTTTCTGATTTGAGGCCCAACAAATACTCCAGCTTTTATCTTTCACCACTCAGACCAGAAAATGTACTGCAGATATAGCGAAAGCATGGTCCGTCTTTATCCAGAGCTATAATGATCTGCTTCAGAATGATGAGTTTCATAAGGAGCGGAGGTATGATGATTTTTCTCGATTAAACTAAAGGTTCTTCAATCATATTAAAAGACACTGGAACTAATGTTCGCTGCGGCCATTCTTTTAAATCAGTATACAAGGATATGATAGTATAGATGACTGAATTTAGTACTTCATAAAAACTTAGGATATCTTGGATTGCAGCTTTAGTAACATTATAATGCAAAAAGCGAGGGGAATCTACAATGCGGATTCATGTCCAGATTATAGCGAATTCCTTAGATTATTCCTTCATAAGTATATGAACTTGTATCATAAGAGAAATAGTTTGTGTTTTCGTAGCCTTCATCAGAATATTCTATGAAATGAAATATCTTGAAACAAAAATCGAAACTAGTTTGTGAACTGAACAAGACAGCGCATTAAAGGCATATCAACTGTAAACATTTCTTCACCGGTGAGCAGAAACAATGGAATAAACCGACGTTTCATTTATAACGCCTCAACTATTTGCTGCAGTTGAAATGTGGATACTTGTTATGTAGCTTTGATTTCAGAAAATTATCTACTTAATGCCATTGTTTGTACAACTGTACTGCTTAGTCTCTCCTTTTTGAAGTAGTTCTAAAGTGTTAATTTCCCGATCAGAATAGACACTACGGAAACACAATACGTTGACTCAAATGTTGAAGCAATTCACCAATGAAATCATCGGATTTTGAGTATTCAATTTAATGGACATTTGAGATGAAATAGAAGTTTCAATTATTATACAAATAGAAAGCTAATGTCAGATACAAATCAATTATTTCTCACTATTTGTGTTGTTAGAGCGTCGGAAAATGCTTTGCGGCATTCGTTCTGGCGCTTCGCGTTCCACGTTCAGATCGCACCAAGGTCAGCTTTACCTTTTATCCCCTCCAGAGTCTATCCCTACGAATTGTTTACCTGTAGCTTAAATCAGAACTAACAAATTTTAACTAAGACAGCAGCGCATGCCTATTATTATTATTATTATTATTTATTATTATTTAAGACATCGCACAATATCCAATATCGTGATGTTGTTGATTGAAGATATTGAGTCTACCGGGGGGTTTGTACTGTCTGTCAAGTCACAAGAAGGACCTCAGACAAACTACTTTACGCAATATGCGTGCTGTTCCAAGTAATGCCGATTTTTGCAATACACCTAGATCGTGGGGTATTTCTAAAGTTTCAGATGTTTCTTCAGCTAATAATAATAATAATAATAATAATAATAATAAGGTGCTGAAATAACTACCGCAATACATGTTACTCAACGCTCTTGCGATTCTATCAATTTGTCTACATATTAATGTCATTGAAAAACAAACGGGCGTCTTGCAATCCTATTTCTAACCTTTTCAATTTGTGGTATTGTCTCTAAGCTAGACAAATCAATTTATATCTATGAAATAAATTAAAATTAAATGTACAAGAAAATATATGAAAACTGCATTGATATTTCTCAAAACTTTTAAGTAATCTTCTGAAAACATATGTATGTATATATATATATAAATGTATGTATATATATATATATGTAT
>NC_068986.1:353986-355139 GCF_001194135.2 Octopus bimaculoides
ATATATATATATATATACCTACACACACACATATATTAATTTTTATCTTTTACTCGTTTCAGTCATTTAACTGCGGTCATGCTGCGCAAATACATATAGTGTAAAGGATGTGTACTTATATAAACGGTTATTTAATTTAGGTGAACAAGGAGGAAATGAAAGTTTGAGCCGGATTAACTGGAAATCTTTGTTACTAATGGATTAGTTTAGTAGTAGTGAGAGTTGATGCTGAATAAACACAAGCCTTATCTTTTACAAATAATTTGGACAGCGGCGTGGGTCAGAGATACAATTGTAGAAACGAATATGAAAAGATAACACAACCGTCACTCTCAAACCAATAATGACTTAGTAACTTGTACCATGCTTTTACTAATTGTTTTAGGTACTTATGTAGTTGCAAGCAGATCTAGACACTCTTGAAGCCGTACCACTAACGATCCAGTCGAACAAGGATGTGACAGTCGGAGGGAAACAGGCCAGCACCAACACTCAGGTGGTGTTCGATTCGGTTGAGTAGACTGGAATAACATTAAATAAAATGCCTCGTCCATTGGTACAACACATTGCTCGGTGTATGAATTGAACCAGTGATACCTTAAGGCATCAGACAATTAATCGGGGGGCCCACATATCTAGGTATCTAGGGGCCCAGTTATGATCTATGTAAGTTGTGACCTGCTGTCAATAAATATATGGTTCATATGCCAGAGCATTAATTTGACTTGGGGCCTCATAGGTCTAGGGATCCCAATTAAGATCGATCTACGCTGTAGCCTGCTTTCAAGAAATAAATACTATAGGGTCAGCGCATTGATTTGCTCCGAGGCTAATAATGCGAAGACGGGTCTGAATCGAACCCACATTTTCATGATCGCAAGTCCAACTCCCTCACCACTTAGCTACCTGCCTTCACTGACAAGAATATAGCATTGTAATAAAAGCTAAATCTATTACTAGTTTGTTCAGTTTAATATTATTTCAATAATTTGTAAAAATTCATATCTTACTAATTGAAAGTTTCATTTAAGCTTCGTGTATTTGCGTCTAAACGGATTTATTGAAAAATTCAAGACTTTTCAGTAATAAATTATTTATTTAATTTATTCCATAAACAAACACATGGAAATATAAAATATGCATTGTAATATAT
>NC_068986.1:355187-358393 GCF_001194135.2 Octopus bimaculoides
ACACACACACACACACACACACACACACACACACACACACACACACACACACACACATACGCAAACACGTATATGTATATTAAATGCCACAGATTTTTAAACGATAATTTAAGTTAAAATAAATACAAACGCTGTACGCATGCGTGTGCGAGAACGCGCGTGTATATCTGTGTGCGTAGAAATTGTGTGCTTACGAGTGCATGTATTAAAATATACGATTTTCCATTTATTCCGTTAAGTGATATGAATGGCAACGTATTAGCTTTCGCTATATTTACCAACAGATTAAGCGAGATGAGAAGTTAATAATATTACATATCTTTAGCTATATTCTCAATTAAATTCCATCTTTGATTCGACTTGGTATATTCGCTTTTCATTCCATTATCAAAGAATTCAATATTATTATATTTTCAATCTTAGCACTAATACAGATCGACACCAGTAGATGCCTGGTATTTATTGCAGCGAATCCAGGCGGATGAAAGTCGTTGTGATTGTGGTGGTTGTTGATGCTCTGGCTGTATCAGTAGTAGTAACAGCAGCAGCAGCGGCGGCGGCAGTAGAAGAAGGAGTAGGAGTAGGAGAAGGAAAGCAGGAGGAGGGGCGATGGTAGTGATGGTGGTTATATTGCTGGTGGTGGTTGTGCTGGTGGTGCTGGTCAAAGCAAGACAATATTATGCCAACGAACTTGAATGTGCTTCTGAACTTAATGTATGGAGGCATATAACGTAGCTTTATTAGAGAGAAATGAAAACCGTGATAACCCATTTGGGCTATTTTCACGAAAGATAAACCAAAAATACGTTTTCAATATTTTAAAGAAAATCCAAGAAAAATCACTACATACCTGTAAAGGTATGTTCAAACAGTTCATTTTCGATCAGGTGTCCATATTAGGAAGACATTCTTCCATATTTAGACAGCACTGTTTCTAACTTAAACCTTTTTGTCACCTCCGTCATAGTCATCATGCACGTTACACCAGATAAATGACAATCGTGACCACAAACGTTATTTTCCACCAAACCTATTCGAATATTATAAAACTTCAGCTACAATATAAACACATTGTATGAGGGATTTTTTATGCTGCTCTGGAGAAATTCTGAAGATATTTTCAGGTACGAAAAGTTTTGTGTGATACTACATATCTCTGTGTCCTCAGCAAAAACATTTTTCGTTTCATCATCATTGCTTGGGCAGTCAAGGTTTATTGTAAAAACTGAAATATCCATGGCTTATCGCTTAGACACTTCATAATTTGCATTTTTGAGTGTCACGAACGTCCATTCATTCATTTTGATCACTCTTATTCGTTCATTCTACTCTTCATTCTTTCGTTCCCCCTCTCTCACATTTCCTTGCTTACTCTTCTTGCTCACTTTCCCTCCACTTTTCACACGCGACAGACTTCTTTCAATTCTTATCTATCAAATTCACTCACAAGGTTTTAATCGATCCGAGGTTTATAGTTGAAGAAACTCATCGAAGGTGCAATGCAGTGCAATTGAAATCGGAACCATGTGGTTGGGAAGCAAACTTCTTTCCACATAGTCACTCCTGCACAAGTTATAGTTGAAGACACCCGCCGAAGGTGCAATGCAGTGGGACTGAAAATGGAACCAAAATTAAGGCAACCAACTTTTTTCAATTTTGCTAAATAATGTTATATTTCGAATTCGAGCGTTGCAATGCAATGGTAAAGGAAACGCAATTATGACACGACCACATTTATTCGATATGACCACCTATTTTTTGAATCACAGACTGAAGTCTAGGTGCGAATACTTAACATCTTGCGGAATCGAATCCCATTCCCAGTTTTGCCTTCAGAGCGTCGAGGGAAGCATGAGGAATGATCAAGACACTCGTCTCCAAAATGGACCAAACAGAAAAATCCTACGGTTGAGATCGGGGCTTTTTGAGTGCCATACATCCTTGCCTATGAACGACGAAATGTTTTTCTGAATCCAGTGTTGTGTTTGTTTGGAGCTGTAGGATGGTGCCGGGTCTTGTTGGGGGCTCCAAGATGCGCCTTGAAAGTGCTCATTCGCCCATGGAAGCAGTTCGGCTTCCAGAATGTCGCTAATGCACTCCTGGGTGTTAATTTAACACCAGAAGGCACAAAAACGAGCGAGACCTTCCAGTGGCTGTCACAGCTGCGCAAACCATAACTAACTCAGGATTCTGACATCGATTTAAAAGTCTACCCTTGACGGAACCAGATACATTCCAGAGCCAGTCCTTCTGGTAGTTTACTGTCTGTTTGATGTCAGATTTCATTTTATCCGTGAACACCAGGTTGGGCAACATGTTTTCAGCAACCTGATGCAAGATAAGACGACCTCTCTCCAATCTCATGGCCTTATAAACTTGCGTGAGCTCATGACGACGGATCATCTTGTAGGAGTGTGTCCCGAGATCCTTCTATCAGCACTCGATACACCGATGTTCGGCTTATTTTTGCTGTAGCAGCCAGTTTTCTAACGGAAAGACGTGCATTTCGCCGGTACTTTTAATCAGCTGAAGGACCAGCACACTTCTTTTTTGGCCACATCCAGGTCAATCAGCGGTGGAACCAGTCTCTTGAAATTTCTTGACAATTCTCCAGACTGTTCGATTAATTTAAAGATTTTTGCTATAGCTGTATTACCTTTGCCTCTTTTGCGGAGGGTTATGATTGTATTTCGGTTTATAGCCATTATCTAATTTATAAATCTGAATTTATTCAGTCTGACATAAAAAGGAGACACTTTTATAATAATGTATGATTTTCATACCTTAGCTATTAAAGCCCGAAACTTCAGTTGCCTTCATTTCGGGACACCTTATATTTATATAATGAAAGATACATTTCTTTTATTAGCCACACAGGGCTCAACGAAGATGGGACAAATACAATGTAGAGCTTTTCTTTTTGGGAGGGGGGAGGAAGGGGAAAAAAAAAAAAATGGTGGTGTCGATCAAAAGGGATCGTAGGAAGGGAAAAAGGGAGAGTTCGATCAAAAGGGATCGAAAAAAAAGAAAAGGAAAGGCCGATCAATAGGGATCGTGTATCACACAGTAATGTTCTCGTGTAAAAAGAGGGGAGGACAGTTTAGGTTTAGCCGTGGAAGGAAAAGCCTACGGAAAAGACCACGGTAACCTTGGTCAATATTCTCATTGAAGAAACTATAACAGTAAGTGACTCTCTTTTGCCTTTT
>NC_068986.1:359858-361449 GCF_001194135.2 Octopus bimaculoides
CCGCAGTAGTGGCTCGAGAGTCAACACGTACAGAAGCGACGAGATGGGGCATCCCTGACGGACCGAACGTGCAATGTCGAAGGGTCTTGATAGATGCCCATTGACGCGAACTACCGAACGGATGCCTCTGTACAAGGCAGCCATCCAGCCGCGGAAAATGGGACCGAAGCCGGCTGCTATGAGGACAGCCTCCAAGTATTGATGGTCTACCCTATCGAAAGCTTTCGATTGATCTAAATTGATCAGGGCCCCACCCATGCCAGGTTCCTTAACTACCCTCTCTATGATGTAGCGCATCAGATGGAGGTTAGATAGATAGATAGATGCATACATACATACATAGACAAATAATATACGCACACAAATATATATACACACACTTACGTGCGTACATACCTACCTACCTACCTACCTACCTACCTCCATACATACATACATACATATAAAAGAGTAAATGTATCTTGAATATCGTGCAAGTTAGTTTCATGATTTATTGAAATTGCCTTCCTTCGAGAAGAGTAAACAAATGCTTAACAACTCCAAATGAGAAGGGGAGATAATGTCAGGAAAGGAGAAATCTTCGACATTGGCTTCTCATTAAGGAAGGGGGAGAACGATTGTCTGCAGAGAAGAGGACAGCTACATCCGTATATAATTTTGTGTGTGTGTATGTGTATGTGCGTTTTTATGTAGGTATATGTATTTATGTGTGCGTGTGTATATATATAAATGTATGTGTTTGTGCTTGTGTATATGTTTGTGTATATGTGTGTGCGCATGTATGCATGCATGTATCCACTATCATTTAATTAGTTTTAGAGTACACTTTGTGAGTGAAAGGACCTTGGTGACAAGACGAGCTTTGTAAAGTTTATGTGTATGTGGTTACCCCTACACGCAAGTGCATG
The DNA here is from genome assembly GCF_001194135.2 of Octopus bimaculoides. Taxonomy (NCBI): domain Eukaryota; kingdom Metazoa; phylum Mollusca; class Cephalopoda; order Octopoda; family Octopodidae; genus Octopus; species Octopus bimaculoides. The sequence continues at coordinate 360,767 of NC_068986.1, forward strand.
CGCACACGCATACATACACACACACATATATATAAAACTCACACACCGATGTATTTAATATATATATATATATAGAGAGAGAGATATATAGATATAGACATCCGACTGCACCTCCTTCAACAGCTCCACACGCAATCCCCCCACATCAAAGGAGGTTTATATGGGGATGACGCATTGGTAATTGCAACAGGCCCAGCAAAATCTACATTATAAAGAACTAGAAAACTCTTACATAAGTTCTTCGCCAACTTTAACCTACTTCTTTTGAAAACTTTTACAAGACAGCAAAGTTTCTAGGTGTTACACTAGATTTAAACTATTCACTTTGCTTCCCATATCATAAACCCAATGAACACGGACATAAACACTCACCACTAGATTTCCTCCCCAACCCTTACAAACTAGAACAGCATGACACCTACTATTCTCTTTGAATCCCTTTCATCTTACTCTATTTTGTTTTTTAACGTTATCTTCTTTTACCTCTTCCTCCCTCGTTATTAACCCTTATATATTTATTTATTTATCTTGTTTATTTTGTACATTATATTTTGATATACCTTATTTTATCCCTCACACCAATCCTTGCTTTCCACCTCCAATTTCTGCTCCTCCTCCTTCCTTTTTTCTATTTATATATTCATTTATTTTTCTTTCTCTTTATCTCTTAATAGCCACCTCCG
>NC_068986.1:361647-366861 GCF_001194135.2 Octopus bimaculoides
ATTTATATATTCATTTATTTTTCTTTCTCTTTATCTCTTAATAGCCACCTCCGCTACCATTCTCTTACAAAACTTCGATACGTTCGCATTTATCTCTAAATATTTACACTATTGAGGCTATAACCATACAAGGATTTACACGGGATTGCACTTAAGGACTTATGGTCTAACATCTACACTATCGGAAAGTTGAACTTTTATGCCTCTTTTTTCTTTTTTTCTTCATTTCTTTAATCGTTTTCTCCTGTCTTCTATGTCATCGTTTCATTAATCTATACCCTTCACAGTTTCCCTATTTGTCTCCGATGACGGAATATCCCATACTTTGAGATATCTCAGAAACAGCTGTAAGACTTTGCTTTTTATCCATTTCGGATCTATTCAATTTGACGTACAGATTATTTAATTAATTTTTTTTTTAACTAAACACTTTGAAACTTCCGATACTGGTACAATGTGTCTCATACAACAGGCTTTACTCTTAACGTTTTTTGACAAAATTTTGTATTTTAGAAGTTATTTCGTCACAAGTTACAGAGTGACAATGGACAAATTCGTGTTCTGTTCGATAAGTGCCAATACACGAAACTCTCCGCTTTTGAATTACTCTCTAACTTCTGCCGATGATATATATGCATATTATACATATATGTGTAAACAAATCTCATCACGCAATCAAACCAATGAAAGAGCCTCTACCTGGTCGCTCGATACGCTAAAAATAGCAGCGAATGTATACACTACCCTGTATTTTATAAAGTAAAATCCTAAATTATTGACACATTATTAATTATAACAGCAATGCCTAGAAAAGTCATGGATTACATAGAAAAATGCGAGCATGAAAAGTAATATTCTTAAGGTTATAAACCTGGAAAAGTACAGGAAAGTTATTACACCTGTAAAAGTATAGGACAAGCTATTACTTCTAGTAAAGTAAAGAATAAGAAACTTTTTACTTAAAATATTGCAGCTAAAATTAAAATTTGAATATTAAAAATTATTTTATTATAGTTTGCAAATAACATTATACATGTTTAAGTAGAATTTGGCTAATTTACTACCTTAAATACAGAATAAAGTAACTAATTAAGCAAACTTACAAATTAACTGGACAGTTTTATACAATAAATTTAGAAGATGAGAACTGTAAAGACTGATAAATTAGAAGAACTGGCATTCTTTGTTGCAATATTCTAAGTAAAAAGTTTCTTATTCTTTACTTTACTTGAAGTAATAGCTTGTCCTATACTTTTCCAGGTGTAATAACTTGTCTTGCACTTTTCCAGGTTTATAATCGTAAGAATATTACTTTTTATGCTCGCATTTTTCCATGTAATATATGTATGTATGTATGTATGTATGTATGTATGTATGTATGTATGTATGTATACATGTATGTATGTGTATTTATATATACATATATGCATATATTCATCTTTGTGTGCACGTGATTTTGCCTATGCGTGCGTATTTGTAACATACAAGCTAAATATCTGGAATATTTTACTCTTGCTAAAAATTTAATAGTTCCATTAATGATATGTAATTGTAATTTTTGGAATTAGTCATGTAATCAGTCATGTACGTCCAGCCTCTCAGCATTGTATGTATGTATGTATGTATGTATGAACGAATGCACATGACTTTATGTATGCATATGTGGCTATATATATACATATACATACATGAATATATACATGTTTATATGGCTATATTCATCTATATATTTGTGTATCCTATATGTATTGAATATTAGCATTTATCCTGACGTTATAAATTATATTTTAATTCATTATCAAACTGAACAGAGAAAATTTGTAAGTTTTTAAAGCGAAGACAGTGTTTGCTAATGAAAATATTTGAGGAACATAAATCACTTTAAATAATAAGTGCACAGATGAGAGAAAATAACTGTAATATTTATCTTGACATAAGATTCTACTTTCAAATTGCAACTCATTACTGTGTTCCATTTAACTTCTCTTATATTCCCCAGGTGTTATAAATAATATATATCGATTTATGTGACTGTAAAAACAAGTCAGTTACTTCATTCTTTTATATACAACATCATCAGAATTGTTTGAATCTAAGAAGATCCATCAGAATAAACATTGAATTAACATATGGAATGTGAGAGTTTCCCATTTCAACATATTTGGCAAAGTTATTAACGATCTTTAATTTGCAATTAAATATTTAAATATAAATGTAAATTTATTCGTTAATATTTAATTTATGATTCGTTAAAACAATAACATTTTTAACATGTTGATTTAATCAAACATCTTCCTAGATTTTAGGGTTAATTCGTTATTGAGTATTTAGGGATTTTTCCCTGCCAAGCTGCTGGCTCAAATTTACCTGATTTGACTAAAATATGATATTATATTTCATTTAAACTAATATATTATATATCATTTAAGGAATTTTCTAAGTCTTTAATGCGGAATAATGCTTCCATTATTTAAAAATGTCAAATAATTATTTCAAATATACAACATAGTTGCGTTTGTTAGTGCTACATCTTTAATAGTAATATTTCACAAATTCCTGACCCAGGTTAAACCAATCTAATACACTGATGTTTGACAACACACTACTGTGTGTCCCATTCTCAAAAGGGGCAACTTCTCTACCCTTGCCAACTGTCCTATCATGCCTTTTCTAACATTGTCAAATGTAAGCTGACATCCATTAGTCACATCTACAACAGCTCTTCCTATTTAATGATCGCCAGTACAGCAAAGCCATATTTACTGGTGTCATAATCTATCTCATGTCACTAAATGATGTGTCATTGGCCTCGTCACAATTCGTGTACCTGGCATTAGCAATGCACTCAGTTGTGTTTGACATGTTAATTTCTAACTACACAGCCCATCATATGGTTTCTGTCCGATGACTGGTGTTCACTGATGGATCTCTCATTGACCAACATCCAATGAACATTGATATGCCTCAACTTCTATTATTCGTCATTCCTCCCCAACAACTACTCCTACAATGCATATGATACGAACCCCTAACTCCTTTATAATGTTTCTCAGCCAAGCGTTACCCACGTGCAACCAAGACACCTCACACCAAATCTGCACGGATTCCATAAACACCGACCTTCAAAATAGCCCCAAGATGTGTTCTTACTTTCTTGTGGTTCTTTCACTACGGTTACGATGGCCACTGATTTCAGGAATTAGCATAGGTCGTGCCATTCCACTCGAGTTTATCCTATTTACTCGTCTCTCCTTCTTCTAATATTGTCACCCATATTGTGTCCACTACCCACAGTCAAACCCCACACTAACCACTACACTTATTAGTCTTTCTCAGAAATATCCACTCTATTAATGTTCTGGGCCAGATTAAAATCCACAGTGGAGCTAAGCACTTAAAGGATTTTCATGCATCCATATATAAGTAATTCCGAGTGTAAGCAATAATAAACCTTAAAATAGATTTTTATTTTTCAAAATCAACCAACACTAACCGTAAGATGGAAAATAATGTTTATTTTTGTAAACTTCTACCTTATATTTTAAACGTTTTCTTCTACTTTTATTTAATTGCAATGTCTTTGATCAGATCCTTACTATAGCACCATGAACACTTCGAAATTATATTTCCGATCATATAAATCACTTCGAATATTATCTTAACAAGTTTAAAGTGGTTTCTTTTGTGCCGTAAACCATTTACCATTTCTGTAATGCCCTGCTTCCTTTGATGCCCTGACCACTTGCTTCTTTTGCTTAATGGTTAAAAACAGCGCTGCTCATGTTTATCCCGCAGTCGCCGAATCTCATTTGTTTAGAAACACCAACCACATCTATCTCATGAGAAAGCCATAAGAAAGACATCTTTCATCAGACCAAGTCATTAAATAAGCATACAGAAATATATTTCAATCCTGTTTATATATGGAATATTTACCATCTTAAACTTTGTAAACTAGCATCAATGACAGGTAGAACACCATACCAAACAGTTCGAGAATTCATTATATTTTCTCTCTCATGTGTCTTTCTAAACTGACAAGACGATATTCCATTTGTGAAAAGACAGTCGCTGCTGGAAAGTAATATAAGATATTGTTTCATGTAAAATATCTTGCAATATCATAGCGTTGATTAAATACTATTAAGACTTGTTCAATCCATACCAAAGTACTTGTGATTGCCCGTTTAATATCTCAAGATATATCAACATTCTATAAACGACTCATAACTTGATTTTCTCCTATCTCAGTCAAATTTCTTGTATTTTCAGGGTTTTTTTGTTTTGTCTTTCTATACAATCTCTTCTTTTTCTTCCGCCTTTCTTTCCTTCTTACTTTGCTCTTTGTTTGCTTTCCACTGTCACTTCTTATCTTCCACCTTCCCCTTCTTCATCACACTCCTCTTTGTTATACAATTCATCAATCCCGTTCGATTCTCTTAATGGTGTTTTTCAATTTGCCCCTCTTTTTTCTTTTTCTTTTCTTGCGCTCTGACCTTTCTCCAAATATATCGAGATATTTTTTCTCTCAATGAAGATAGATATCTTGCATTTCATCTTGCTTTACTCCGTTTATATAATTTTTTCTTTGGCATTTTCTTTCTAACATTTTTATTCTTCCAGTTTAGTGTCATCATCTTTTCACCTTGAACTTCCTTCTTTCATTCATGATAAGATTAACTTTCACATTATCCCCTCTCTTACTTACACATATCACTTACCTTATTATCATTCTTTCCCTTCCTATTTTGATATTATATTTCTTCAATACACTCCACAAGTGAATTCGGAATTACTTCCACTATAGCAATGATTTTTACTGTTTGCAGAAAAAAAAATCGTTAATCAATACAGGTTTATGGTTCTACAATTGCTTATACTGTAACAGTTGAAGTTTCGTATACATCATACACACACACACATAGAACCAAGATCATATATAGTTACATATTCATGTGTATGACGGCATGCTACAGGTATTCATAATTTTATTTTATTGATTATTTAGACTAAAGATGCTATTTTTCTCTCTTTTTGACAACTGAATTATTTTTTATTCGTCATTTATTTCTAAGTTAATAAATTTGTTGCATATTCTTGAACGCATACAAAAAGTATTCGCAGAAATATTCGGGAAAAAATCCACATATACGCATGCACACAGGCACACACACACACACAGGCACACACACACACACACACACACACACACAC
>NC_068986.1:367012-369560 GCF_001194135.2 Octopus bimaculoides
TTACCGTTGACATAGTAAAGTAACCCCCTGTTTAGTATTCGCAACGACCTTCTCCTAAAATCAGCATCCACTCCCTATCTAACCCCTTCTCCTTATCTTTATTCTCACCAACTTTAGACAATCGCCCACTCCCACATATTTGACCTCTTCCTTCAATTCTCTTACCGGCAATTTTATTTCATCATGCAATTGTCTTTTTAATTACCTCCGCCTTAGCGAAGGTGGAGGTATTATTTACAGTCGCGTTTGTTTGTTTGTTTATTTGTCTGTGAACAAGATATCTCAAGAACCGCGGGATGGATTCAGATGAAACTTTCAGGGATGTTTGGACTTGTGACTAACACAAACTGATTAGATTAGATTTTGGGATCGATCCGCTATCGAACAAAGATTCTGGATTATTTGATGCATTTACTTTATATGATTACGATCTTACGTTAACCTTCAAGTCTTTCTCAATTATGTCTCTTTAGGCTGTCACTATTTTAAATGGCGAATTTGTTAACTTTGGCTTGTATTAGATAAGTATAAACTATTTATTACGGTTACTAAATTTTCTACAGCCATCTTCACATTCCATGACTGACATTGGGATCGATCACGTACCGGGCAAGGATTCTGAATTATTTTTCGGTTTTTGTTTACTTAAGTTTTGAGAGTGAGATTGAACCCGGACCCATGTGGCTGCGAAGGAAACTTCTTATCAAACAACCACACTATATACAGAATATGTGAATATATATATATATATATATATATATATATATATTTTGTATACATACGCACACATACATACAGACAGACAGCCGACATAGATAGATAGATAGATAGTTAATTATACGCGCAGGCGTACCTCTATGATAAGCAGATTGATTCACAACCACATGGTTTCAAGTTCAGTCCAACAGCGTGGCACCTGGACAAGTGTTTGCTACTATAGCCTCGGGCTGACCAAAGCCCTGTGAGTGGATTTGGTAGAAGGAAACTAAGAAAATCTTGTGTGTGTGTGTGTGTGTGTGTAGTTTAATTCATTTCACATTGTTCAAGTCTACTCAGTCAAAAGTGAGTATTCTCTATCCAGATGCTAGTACCTTTTGCATACATATATTCTTGTTTGTGTGTGTGTGTGCGTGTGTGTGTGTGCGCGCGCGCTTGTTTGTTGATGTATCTGACATCAGTGTTGGATGCTTATGCACATGTAAAGAGATATTTATATACCAAAGCACACTCACGTGTGCACTATAATTTAATATAATATGATATATTATACAATATAACAATACAATGTGGATATTTGTAGCTTAGGGATGTGTATTGATGCAAGTATAGATTGCTCAGAATATTCATTCAAATATTGCGATATCGAACTATTGATCACCGTTTCAATTATCGTAAGAGTTGTTGAACCAGTTATTCATTCCAGGAGGTGGAGATGAGTCAGTTGGTTGCCTTATTTCATGACGAAATATCGGAGAAAGACCCAAATATCAAGTTAACCCCCCAAATGGTTAATTAGCTTCCGGTCATTGACCAACATAATCCAACAATTGGTTCATGTATGTGCTTTCACAGTACAACTAGTAGGCAGACTTACCAGTCTTTTTATCACGCATCATCCACATTGTATTCTTTAACTCAGTACTAAACACTTTTCCCAATCTCCCTTTTTACAATGCCATACCTCTAAAATTCTCTCTAACCCAAATATTTTACTGCGTCCATCAAACGGTAGCTTTTCAACCGCGTTGATCTCAGTGGTCTCAAAAATTCTATGAAATCTATGGCCAAAGTCCAGCCGTGTAAACTAAATCAAAGCTTTTAAAAAGAGGAAATAAAATAAATTCTTGCCGTGCAAAATAGTAAGCGGATTCTCACTTTGACAGAGTATAGTAGAAACAGTCATCCGTCCAGGAATTCCTGGTGATGACTAACTCTACACGGTTTTGTCTGTTATAGCAAGTTTGAATTGTGTTGTGTGTAATTATATGCCGACCCATGAACTCAGTACAGTGTTGTGTCTATGCTAGACTATCAACAAAGAATATTTGGACTGGTCACCCGTTTTTAATTTTCAATCAGCTTTTAAGGAAGGGGTAGTTAATTGCATACCAAATTTTAATTACTTCTGAAAGGACCAATATTGTCACAAAGTGAGTTCCATACATCTTTCGTAACACAATACAGTTTTGCTTACTGCTTTGAAATGACTGCGTGTAATTATTTTAACTTCATCCCACAGGGGGAGGTGGTTTCCATTTTTCCATGCATGATCAGCTATACCCGATTTATCAATATCTCCTCGTGTCACAGCTTTGCGATGTTCTTCTACCCTTATTTTGAGGGGGCGACATGTTTCGCCTTCGTATAACCTACCACAGCTGCATGGGATGGAGTACACGCAGTTTTTGGTCATATTCTCTTCTGTTGATGGTTTTACCCGAAGGAGATATTTGCGAAGTGTTGTATTGCTCTTGAATACTGCCCTGATGTCATATGGGCCGCATATCTTTTGTATCTTTTCGGAGAGGCCTTTCATATAGGGTAGACA
>NC_068986.1:370486-371216 GCF_001194135.2 Octopus bimaculoides
GATTCACGGCAGCGACCTGATTAATAATAGTAATGATAATAATAATATAATAATAGTAACATCGTTAGGAAAGAGAACCCAGGTTCGAAATTTCCCCAAAGACACCTGACGAAGGCTGGAGGGTATATCAGCTGAAACGTTGTGTTAACAACAAAAAGATGAGGACAAATATCCGTCAAATGTAAATAATGTAAATAATTCCTCATCTCTTAAATATGGAACTGCATTATCAAATATATCTCTTTTCAAGACAGTATGTGATTTGAATTGGGATTTAGCGACTATCTCCAAAGAGTCTAGCGAATTAAATACCGGTCTGTTTTAATGTATATTCCGATCCGCCTCTCGGTAACTCAACAACTGTACAGTGTTTATCACATGTTTTTTTTTTTATAATTTATTAAATAGAGAATGAAGTCTGAGTCTGCATGAGTAGAAAAGAAAGTTATATCGTTCGTACCTCCTTCAACAATATTCACAACAATAATAGTTACAACCTGGAGAAGACACTTGGTAGAGTTTCTAAATATCCAGCAGCTTAAAAGTACACACTAGCTATAGCCAGTGGTTATTATAATGGATTCTGCCGATGTATGTAACTCAACTCACATAACACCGATAAGCTTTTAAACTGAATAACAAAAAAAAAATGAATAATTGCAATTTCTGAGCATGCCCACAGCCTTTAGAGAGAGAGAGAGAGAGAGGGAGAGGGAGAGAGAGAGAGAGA
>NC_068986.1:371268-383496 GCF_001194135.2 Octopus bimaculoides
GAAACCTAAGTTTACGAATGCCCGTCATGAACAAATCGGTTTGCGAGCAATTTTTCGGACATGGGTGACGGACGGTGTCTCGAGTAACGAACACGCCGAGAAACTGGTGCTCTCCTTCTGATACAGAAGGAGAGCACCAGTTTCTGTCAAGCTTACGCTAAGTGCACATACCTCGAATTTGCCATGCCTTCCCTTGAATTTCCTATGGGAGAAATATTTTCGGCTTACGTACATTTCAGGTTACGAATTCAGAAACCAATTAAATTTGTAAACTGAGGCTCCACTATCTATATATAGATTGAAATCCTCCTGTGCTTCCCAAAAGCTTTCAGCCAGAATATGATACATGATACAACCCAAAAGTAGAATAAAACTTGTAAGTAGAATCACATGTAAGCCATAAGAAAATAATTCTGTTTCTTCACACACGTTGAAGTGCACTTATATTGCACAGGTTCGGTTATATTATTACAAAATCTAATTGAAATACGGCAGGGAAGTGTATGATACCTCTTTAATCTGTGAATTCGTTGCTAGAAATATTTGTAAACTACGTTGTACCAAAATGCTTGGACATGAGAGAATAGGCAGAAATCGTTAAATTCCAATTTAATCATCAGCAGATTCTGCGATTATAGATTTTTGCGTCAGATGTAAAGTTTTTGTGTCATTGCAAGGGATTCAACTACTCAACAGTTTATTGCTGGTTGTTTAACCTCTTGTCAACTATGATTAAGCAGAAATATAATGAACGGTTTCCAGCCGTGATCATCTCGGCTTTTCAGTACTTAAACAACATTTTCTTTCTTTAAAGACAATATGATACGATTTGAAGGAAGTTTGACTGTTATTTCTAGCATGACAAGCATCCGTATGCTGGTTCCGTCGTTGCTTCTCAACCTACAAGTAGAACATAACGACAGATTGACCCGCTTCGTCATAAACAGGTGACGGACATTAAGCGGTAGAAGAGATATTTAGGAAAATCTACGCTACTCTACTTGTAACTATACATGTTCGAGTTTTGTGCTTTTAACAAGCTTAACTATGGTACAACATCGAACACATGATCGAAATATGCCGGTGACTGCCAGCTATTGAAAAAGTATGATGTAGAAATGTTAAAGGCATCACTATAAGAAAGTAAAATATGAGATTTGAGAGCAAAAAATATAAAAGAAAACATTACGGACAGCCTTTACTCTTGCGACCAAAACATGTTCTACTGTTGACTTAAATTATTCCAAAGTATCTTTTCTTCACTGCATAGCCATGTTTGTTCCCAATCGACATTCATTTATAATTATTTCATTCATTCTACAATCATCAAAAGAAAAATTAAGATTTATATCAGAATATGGGTTCCCAAATTGAAGTACTCATGTCTAACTCTCTTAGGAGTGTGTGCGTAGGTGAAGGTTGGAGAACTAAATGCTAATTGGGTAAGTGTCTTCTGCTATAACCTCGGGCTGACCAAAGTCTTGTGAGTGGATTTGGTAGACGGAAACTGAAAGAAGTCCGTCGTATATATATATTAATATATATGTATGTGTGTTTGTTATTTGTGTCTGTCTTTGTCCCCCTCCCACCATCGATTGACAACCGATGTTGGTGTGTTTATGTCCCGTAACTTAGCAGTTTGGCAAAAGATACCGATAGAATAAGTACTAGGCTTACAAAGATTAAGTCCTGGGTTCGATTTGTTCGACTAAAGGCGGTGCTCTAGCATGGCTGCAGGCAAATGTAAACTATGTGAACGAGGATAGAAAAATCGACAACAGCACGGAGGAATCGACGTAAGCTTAAATAATAAACCGCGATAGGTGAACCGCGATGTGACGAGGGATTACTGTAGATGCATATTTCAGGACTTATTGTTCCTTCTCCAGCATCACATTCAATCCATTAGCTATCCACAAACACATTGCTTAAATAGTTATTAAGCTTAGTGGTGTAACTTTATTGGATAGACTAATTTACATATTAAACATATTCCTGGCAACTAATAAGTAGATATTTATTGACAAAGAGTTATTTGCATGGGAAACGTCATAACTTTCGGTGCTGGCTCTAAATTGTGCAGAAGAACTGTAGAGATAACACAAAAGTAATTAAATCGCACGGTTAACATAAAAAAAGTATCGCCTTATAAACCTATAATATATATATATTTGGTAGTCAATTATGGTTGCAAAACGAAGATGGTGTCCATACCAGCGATTATGTGTGTGTATGAGTGTGTTTATTTATACACACACACACACACACACACACACACACACACACACACACACACACACACACACACACACACACACACACACACACACACATATATATACACATGTATACATACACAGACATACATACATACACATATATATATGTATATATATTATATAAGATAAAACTTACTTGGAGGCAGTGCGTGGCGTTCGATCATATAATAACATATATAATTATATGCATATATCCATACATATATGTACATACCGACATCTATATGTATACATACATGCATATATGGGTACAGGACATCACAAAAAACGTTAAACACAATGAGAAACAAAAGCATAAAGACGAAGACAGAAAACGAACTTTTTTTTCGAACAACGAAAAAAACAAACAAAGAAACGAGACATGCAACATAAAGAATATTTCCCATCTTCAGTTGTCCCTGTTCCATCTACTCCGCGTTTCGAAGGCAAGGACAATACGCGACTTCGTTGGAGCAGTCCTTCCCGCAAGCAAATTAATTAAAATTTGGAATTTTTTGCGGAGAGTGAAAGTGTAAACAAGAACAGCACAGTGAGAACAAGACAGAACAGTGAGAACAAACGGTAAGGAATGTTAGGCCAAGACGATAGAAAATTTATTTTGAACGCGAAGCTAGATGTGAATGTGAGAGGAAGAAATTCACATCTTTTCTGTAGGAAGGCAGGAAGTTGACTGCACAAGAAGACTGCACATGATTTTAAGCCAGAAGACACTAAGTATTGATGGGTGAGGACTTTGTCAACATCGGCATTACTATTATTATTATTATTATTATTATTGTTGTTGTTGTTGGTGTTATTGTTGTTGTTGTTGTTATTATCGTCATTATTATTATTTGCATATAATAATTTCTAATTTAGGCCACAAGGTCAGTAATCATAATGGGTTGGCTTTATCGACAAACACCCTCGACCTCAGTAACAGAGTATTATTTTTCTTTTATCGACCTCGCAAAGGGGAAAGCCAAAGTTAATCATGGCGGGATTTGAACTTGGAGCGGAAAGAGATTGAACAAATGCCGCAACTTATCGCGTCCAGCTTTCTGAAGTGTCTGCCTTCCCGCCTCACTTTAATATATAATAATGTACTACAACTGAACGTAATAGTTTATTTTTGATCTGTATATCAAACTTAAATCATTTATACTGTTGAAAGCCTTTTGAACTGCGGTATATATGCTTCAACAGTATATATGCGTTAAGTATCATATAGAGATTGCTAATTTGAATTAATACTGCTTCCGTCGCTTAGAATGAAAGGATATTTGCATTGTCAATGGTTACTATGACACTACCACAGATAATATCATTCCCAGCTAATATCATTTGTCAGCGAGGTAAAATTCAGGAATTAAAGCATTTTTAAAGATTAGCTTTGGCTGTCCCTTGCTAAATTAGTAGACATAAATTAAATTCACTGGAATATTCTGGATAGAAATGCTATAATCAAAGAAGTCAATAACATCAGCTTCTCTTGCTGTGCATTAAAGGAGTAAATGTGGTTATACATCCCCCAATGGTATCGACAAGCTAAGTTAAATGAAATAGCATCAAGGTAGCGGTTCAAATTAATTCGGTTTATTGGACTTTTTCATGGCTTACAGGAATAAGGGCAGCACCGATGACCTTTTGCAAGACACCTGTGATTGATAGGAATAGAAGAGAACAACAAACGCAACTCAGAAGAAAGCATAGCACCAACCTTTGATGTCTATAATCAAACTGGAGACCTGATCCGAATGCTTAAACCAGAATGGCATTTCTTATAGTTACACAATGAAAAATTGGTGGGTTAAACAACGGGACATTCAGAATATGTGATCCAAATATAGGTACTGTCTATACATTTTGTAAACTGTTCCGTAACTCTAGAATTTCTTTAAGAAATATTTATACTGTGAAAAGCAAGGAAGACGACCGACAGATAACTCATCGGTCTTACAATCAGTTCATAATGTCATTAAGTCTAACGTAGACAGTGTGTGCGAGTCCGTACACGCAAACACATACATGCATATGTGTAATTATACGTGTACTGATGCAGCACAGAATTTTGTCAGTGAACGGGTCGTGGTTTCAAAGCGACGGAAATATTTCGACAAATTAAATTTAAATGTTGAAGTGAATCTAACGATTTTTGTGTGTTATTTTAAATGGCTTATAAACACCTTCCACGCTGCAATTGTTTTCGTTCCAGCACACGATCTCAGATCAGGTCACTCACTATGCAAGTACATCTCCGTAATATATATATATATATATATATATATATTCGAAGAGAAATGAGAAAAGGAAATGTTTTTATATAGAGAATGCGTAATGCAGATTATAATACTATATGTGTGTATTCAAGGGCATCTAGAATAAAAAATACATTCGCTTTCGAATTATATCGTTAGTGAATTCTCATATACATTGATATAAGGGTATCCACACCCACACTCACAGACACATAACGCTCTCTCTCTCTCTCTCTCTCACTCTCTATCTCACACACACACACACACACACACACACACACACACACACACATATATATATGCATATATATGTACATGAGTGTGTATATGTGTGTATCTATGACATACCTGTCCCTCAGACATACGTGTGTGTGCGTGTCCGTGTGTGTGTGTGTCCGTGTGTTTGTTTTTAACTCATACAGAGCTAATGTTATGTGCACCCTAGCACCGTCAGATACGTTAAAATTGTTATAAATGTATGGAATCCCTAAAAGATACATATTAAAAAAAGAACAAAAAGATATCGTTACTAAAAATGCTTTATTTAAACGTCGCTGCAATTATCGTTTTATTTTAGATGTCTGCAGCCGACCTGCCATCTTACCAGTACATTTACTCGTAGAAATATAGCAGTCTTTGCTTTCCCACTCTCCTTCTCTCTCCATGTCTTCATCCTCTCTCCCCCTTTTTCTTTCTCTCTTTCTCCCTCTCTCTCTATATATATATATGTGTTTGTGTGTGTGCCTATATATATAGGCACACACACAAACACACACACACACACACATATATATATATATATATATATATATATATATATGTACTTAGACACACACATATATATATTATATATACGCATACATATGTATGTGTTGTGTGTACGTATGAGTGTGTGCGCGCGCGTATGATTTAATTCAAGTTCAATGTACTTCAAACTATTCGTGTATACGTCTGTCTGTCTGTCTGTCTGTATGTATGCATGTATGTATGTATGTAAGTGTGTGTGTGTATGTATGTTTGTTTATATCCATAAATGTATGCTTGTTTGCATTCGTTTCTTTGGGTTTCTTTGCTTGTGTTTGTTTTGCTTTGTTTTCTTTTTGTAAGCATGTTTCTATGTAGTTGAGTTTCATGGAAGTTCTGACATAAAGAAGTAAATAAATATATAACATAAAAAAACGAATATTTTACTTGTAATTAAAAAAAATTTCTCTGTAGACATTTGTTTTCGCAAAAAAAAAAACTAGTAATTTAGGTAATTACTGCAAATGTATTATTTCCTTAATCATATATTTACTGCAATTTCGGACCGTAAACAATATTTTTAGATTTTCCAGGAATATAGAAAATTAGGTTTTTCCACATACTTCAAGAAAAAACATTTCTATGCTTATTTTTTATCAAAGTTTCTTTGATCATCAATTAATTTAGGCTTATTTTGAACCGCGAATAGCACAAACAAAGCTCACTTTGAACCTCAGTTGGTGCTTGGTTTTCTTAAGATCAGTTACACCGAGCCATATTTGTACAATTCCATTCCACCTACTGCCGAAATTTTGTACTCGGTAGTATTGAAAACGATAAGAAATTACAACCTCGAAATTACGATGCTCTACTTGATTCTAGTAACCTTCAGACGCTTTCTCTAAATTTTAGCAAGATACCTTAGGAAGATGACAGTCTACATGCCTTCAATGATATTGCAAAGGAACTTCACACTTGCAGCATAAAGAGTATACCCCTTCGTCAGTTGTCCCTGTTTCAACTACTCCGCGTTTCGTGTGTCTGGGGCGAGTCATTCTCTTTTATTGTCTTATTATTTAACACACTCTTCGGTTCGATTTCCACTCATTTACTTATTCATTTTTTCTCAAATTTTCGTTGCGTCTTGCAACCTCTTCAATAGTCGTTGACTGTGTCCGTTGTCTGAACTGGGTTCCTTCGTTTCTTTGTTCGTATGTGTAACAAAATATATATGTTTGTGTGTGTATGTACGTGTGTGTGTATGTGTGAGTGAATGTGTGTGTGTGCGTGTGTGTGTGTGTGTGTGTGTGTGTGTGTGTGTGTGTGTGTGTGTGTGTGTGTGTGTGCGTGCGTGTACGTATGTGTGTATGTATAAAAATGTATGCATCTGAGATTCTCAAACGTAATGAATCGGTGCTTCTCAAACTATACCTTGCACAAAGTGAGTTAAAATACCTCACGGGTTTCCAAAACATAAAAAGACTATTTAAGTCTTTAGATAGTTCACACTGATACCTGAGTGCCTTGAAAAATTGTTATTCTTAATTTTGATATACGAAGTATTAGGATTGTAGAATTAAGAAAACGGCATAAGAAAAAGTTTTCTCAATTTATAACTATAAAATCAGATCTTTTAAAATTAGATTTTCATCTGAAATGAGCTGTGGTAAATTTTTGTATTTAATCTCCAGTACACCTCGGAGTCCAAAAGATTCAAAACCACGAATATCTATATCGATATATCTATATCTGTATCCGTTCAACTCTCTCTCCTCTCTCTCTTTATCTCCCCCTCTCTCTTTATATATATATATATAATAGAGAGAGAGAGAGAAAGAGAGAGGGGGAGATAAAGAGAGAGAGAGAAGGGAAGAGAGAGAGAGAGAGAAGGGAAGAGAGAGAGAGAGAGAAGGGAAGAGAGAGATTAACAGGTAACGATGTAGATATATAGATATAGATTATGGTTCTGAATCTTTTTGACTTCGAGGCGTACTGGATACATGTATATATAAATATATGTTATGGTCTCGCTAAAATTTGTTAATTGGTGCTTATTTAATTAGTTATCTAATTGCTTTTCCAGTGGGTGGCCAAGAAAACTTGAGTATCAAAAGAAATAATCATAATATTTCAGGGTAGTGACTGATAGTCCATTAGTTTAGGAATTAATTGCTTTCTTGCTTTCTAATATATTGGGTTGATGTATACCGCACGTATACGTACACTCATTTACAAGTATACATCTGCGTGTATATGTGCCTGGGTTTATGTGCCTGCCTTTGACCAAATTTCTATGTGTTTGTGAGTTTTCGTATCTAAAGACAAAGCATGGTAAATAGTTATGTGTGCTGAGATTTTAGACTTGAATCTTTTTACACTCTAGGTACTTATGTGTATTTCTATATTTGCACGTTTGAGTACGTAGAGATTGGGTAATAAAGCTAGTTTGCTAGATAGATAGAGGGTAAGATCACTGGATACTCAGATAGCTAGATACATATCTATAGAAGGATAGAGAAGTAGACAGAAATAATAAATAGACGCTTACGTAATAACGAGGGCATACTTTACAATATTAAGCGGGATGAGTTAAAATAGCGTAATGCCAGATTAAAATTATTCACCTTACGTTTACTTATCTCTCAGTGTGCAGAGATCAAACTACGGTGTTTAATCTAAGCATGTAACTTAAAGAATATTTTTGGATCTATTCAAATATAACACCTCTCTACACTGAAAATTAGGTAAAAACAGTAGAATCCTTTCTATTATCTAACTTCGATCTACATTTTGGAACACGTTTTGATGAAGTGAACTTTACATTTCACAGAGGTTCTGTCTAAGACATTTATATATTGGATTGCCCAAAAGGTTGACGTTAACTTGTGGGAAAACCAAAACGAGAATTAACGACACCTCATGCTTTATTTTTTTAATTTAAAAAGGACCAGAAAGCGGCGGAGATCTGCAGCAAGACACGCACTGTGTATGGAGAGGATGTTGTTACAGAACGTGTGTGCCAGAAGTGGGTTTCAATATTTCGAATCGAAAAATTTTTCAGTTCATGTTACTCTCATTTGGTTGGCTCTTGCCAACCAAATGAGGTTAACTGTGAAATAATGAAGGAGTTAGTCTACACTAAGCCCTGTCGTACGACCTGAATGGTTACAGATATTCTCCGAGTATCCAAATCAAGTGTTTAAAACATCTGCTTCAGCTTGGTTACGTCCGTAGGCTCGATGTTTGGATCTCACGTCAATTGACCCAAAGGATTTCCATCTGTGATTCGTTACACACATACACATACATAGATAAATTACTTATAAAAATAACGTGTTTGGGGGTATATTACAATTTCAGTTGCTCTCGGTGCAGCTTATAACCAGCTGTGACAATTTATTAACCTGTTTGTTGTGTAATATTACTTCATTTCACTTCCCGTACTTCCACTTGTCTATCTCTTACACACACGCGCGCACATACATAAATACATACATACATATATACATACATACGTAAGTGAAGCCCTAAGAGTTCCAAGATGCAGCCGTAAATGTAGATTGCGTGATATTTCTGTGGAAGACATCGCTGCCCAAAAATGTGTGTGTGTGTGTGTGTGTGTGTGTGTGTGTGTGTGTATTTAGACCGGGTGGTTCTTGAGTAAAACACTTCATCTCCCGTTACTCTGTGATTCCTTTCATGCACACACACACAAACACAGACACATGTACACACTGAGACATATATATATATATATATATATATATATATATATATGTAATTCAAATGTACAATCATTATAGTCATGCATATACCAATAAATATTAGTTGTTTATGTGCATATATATATATGTCATAGCTATTTTTCTATAAATGCTTGTCTATGCTCATATTTATTTTATTTGTGTATGTATGGATGGATGTTTGACGTTGTACCAGTGTCTATTCATTCTGGAATTCAATCAATTCAGACGAGGAAAGATAAGAAACTACGTCAAGCTATAATCCATTCATATTATTCCAATTTGGCGCAGTTAGCTCTGATGATATACAAGAGAGCTAGAATGTAGAATAATGTTGGTATCTAATAATACACAGACAACACTAACGCACGCACTCATACATACTTACATACATATGTACATACATACATACATACATACATACATACATACATACATACATACATACATGTGAGTAAATATATATATATATATATATATATATATATGAAATGTGAAAATCCTCAGAAAGACATAGTTTCGATATTTTCGTAACCATATGCGATAAATGTTTGTGAAATTACGAACCGAAAGGAATGAAACCATGTTTTAAATTCCATTCTACGTAGATATCGATGTCGTTGCCAACAGACTTATTAAACGTAAAATATCCAGCATGTTTGTAAGGCTTAAAGAGTAATATACCAATGAATAAAGAAATAGAAGAGAGATGATCTACCGTAACAGAGTAAGCCAATCTGTTTAATACTACACACTGGCTCAATTTGAATGCACCTTTTTACAGGACAGTAATTATAAGAGGAGTTGACATAGTTCATGTTTTAATACAAATGATTTCTCTCTCAACTGTGACTCTATGCTTTGTCTTTTGTTTCTCTGCGTAGGAAATTCTAAATTTCACTTTCAGTCTTTTGTTTTTGTATTTATGTTTTTTTTTTGTAAGTTATGAGGTCTTTGTTTTTTCTTTCGCTTATTGAATTTTGTAATTGTTCTCATGGGTTTTCACGAATCGCAATTCACTTCATTTCATGCAATATCATGTTTACTTTGCGTTCTTGGTTCAAATTCCGCGGAGGACAATTTTGCCTTTCATCCTTTCGGAGTCGATAAAAAGACTTACCTCTGCCCTGCTTGCTGGCCTTTGTTCCAAAATTCGAAATCAATATTATGTCTATTTTGTGTAATCAGTGAATAAGCGCTCTTTAGTTTCCTTTGTTCTCTCTGTTATCTTACTTTTTTTTGTTTTTGTGGGTACTTCAGATTAATTCTTTCAGCGAATCTGCAGAGAACTTTTAAGTTGCTCAAATATTATATTCCACCTTTTAATATTATTTTGTTGCTGTCTGTGTAGTCTAAATATAATAGAACAAATTCCATTTAGATTTGCTTAAATAATTTAACTGAATAATTCAACAAACACGCAAGAGTTTGTAAATATACATAAAACACTTTTTAAAACAGATACTGTATTGACATTTGTATCATGGGAAGTTTTCAGTATTCGTTATTCTATTCTGTCCGTGGATTTGTAATTTTCTCTTAAAATAACAAGAGAATACAATTACAGGTTTTATTATTTTCCTCGCATTATATCAATTCTAGTTTCTGTG
Organism: Octopus bimaculoides; assembly: GCF_001194135.2. Lineage (NCBI taxonomy): Eukaryota > Metazoa > Mollusca > Cephalopoda > Octopoda > Octopodidae > Octopus > Octopus bimaculoides. The sequence goes on from NC_068986.1 coordinate 381,882, forward strand.
CCAAATTCATTTGTTTTCAGTAAAGTATATTTTTATTCAGATTTGACTCTTTACATACAAGCTGAATATGACTTCAACAAGATTAAAAACTGCCATCGAAATATTAAAATAGTTGTTTATAAAATTATAAAGAGACTGCTAAAAGAGATGGAAAGGACATTCGCATAAATATATTTACTCAGTAGGGCACTTTCCAAAGAGTTTTAATGTCATTATGGACGTAATCAACAGAATTCTTTTATCAGAAAGTACAGCTGAAAATTATATAATTTTTTTCTTTCTTTTATAATGTATATGACTGTACCTGTGTACATTTATATGTGTGTGAGAGTATGTGTGTGTATATTTATGTGTCTTTATCCACGCGCTTCTCTGTGTAATATAATTATAAACCATCCGAGGAGAATATATTTTCATACGTATGCATTCCTTTGTTCGCTTATGAGAATAAACTTATTTACACATGCATGCATATAGGAGGTGTTTGTAAGTTAGTTTCTGTGTCTGCATTCGTGTATATATGTACATAAGCACATAAATAAATACGTGTGAAAAAACAAAAAGCAATCTGCTTTTGCACAACGTGTGAGTGCGTGTACATAAATGTGTGTATGTGTGTGTTTATACTTGTGTATGTATGTAAATTCTTCTTGTATATTTACACGTGTGTATTGGTAAGTACGAGTGTGCATATGTGTTTATTGTGTAAGAGAGGGAGAGTTTTTATATGCATGTGTTTGCATAAGGTGAACGTCACTGTATGTGTGATGTGTATGTAAGAGAAAATTATAATGATAATAAATAAAACCATTACAAGTAACAGAAAGCCTTCACTTCAGAAAGATGAAGGAATGCAAACAGTTATCGTTAGAAATATCGCCTATCTTAAAGTGAGATCACAATGAGAAAAAACAAAAAGAGAGAATGTGAAATGACATTTTACAACGAAATTAGATCATTGAATAAGCAAACCTTTTGTATGTTCGTCATGAAATGTCCACGTTACCATACATTCTAAAGTAAACCATCATACCAAACGCGATATACAATCTTCTATGGGCATTCCACTAAACAACATCCAAATTCTTGCTGAATAGGAAAAAAAAACTTTTCATAGCAGCTGGCTTTTATGGTTACTATTAACTATTTATTTGCTTCAGCTTCATTTAATTTTAGCTTTGCGAAACAAAACGCACGCTTAGATGTCAACAATTGCTTTATATTTTTTTTCAAAGAAGTCGTTATTATATTATATATTATATAAACGACGTCATTATTTAAGTGACTCTCTGCATAGTGAAAGCTGATTGAGTTGGTAATGTGGTAGAGAATATACGGATATGTGGCCTGTTCGTATAACACCGTCGTTATTTTGTAATTTTCTAGCTACAAGCTGCCTCATATTCCGGAGTGGTGGTAAAGGGTTCTCCATCAGTCTCGAGGAGGAGCATTAAGTTATTCATGTAATGTGATGAAATCAATGACAAGTTAAGGTGTATCTATCTATCTATCTATCTATCTATCTATCTATCTATCTACCTATAGATAGATAAATAGATAGATATCTTTTTATTATAGCCACACAGGGCTAAATACAGAAAATGGACAAATTACA
>NC_068986.1:384087-388097 GCF_001194135.2 Octopus bimaculoides
GGAAATTATCCATAGGCCCCGGCCCGAACGTCGTCTTGTAAAGGGCGGGTTAGGAATTTCTCGTCGACACCCAGGTTTGCCCCGAGAGTGTCGTCAGGCCTCCCCTCCACTAGTCCTCTATAGAACGCATTGGTCGTTTGGAAGTTGCACAAGTTTGATCCCGGACGGCAGAGCTGTTGTAGAGCTTGGCGACACTCGCGGTGCCAATCGCCCAGTTTCGGTCTAGATAGATAGATAGATAGATAGATTGATAGATAGAAGGGCTTTGGTCGATCAGAGTCTATTGTGCCTGGTAGGGAGATTGAGCATGGAACGATATGATTTCGATATGAATTGCTAATTCTACCAACGGGGAATAAATATTATATATGTGTGTATAAATCTGAGTTTGACTTTGTTCACTAATATAGATATTTGTGTATGCATAAAAATGCTTCGTGAGGTGATATATTTAATCATGAACACATATACATGTATACACATGTGATTAGATAGATAGATAGATAGATAGATAGATAGATAGATAGATGAACAGACCAGATGCTAGAACACCTACGATAAACAAATAAGGTGAAAGTATTCCGAAAGTCATGTGTTTATGAAATATGTTTCATATTCATTGAAGAGTTTAATGTACACAGCGGTTTTCTTTAGCATACTTAATATATATATGTATTTCCTCGTATGTAACCATAATGGCAGCTATTCGTTGCAATTATGCGTTACCTAGGTTATTTGTGTTTCCTATTTTGTGTAGGTATACCGGAAAATAGATGGTAATTGCTTGTGCCGCCTCCAGAAACTCATTGACGTTGGAGTTGTATGTGCTTAACTAAAAGGAAACTTGTTTCCATAACTGCTGCTAGTCTGATTATCTTGAATATAAATGGTATAACATAAACAGGATTCAGTTATGTTGGGTGAAAATTTAGAGGAAATGTTCCTTACAACTTCTTACATCCGGACATGTTGCAGACCGTTCTCAAAATATGAAAGCAGATGAAAAGTATAAGAGTTTTATATTTCACTTCAAATCTGTGTGTTTGTAATCACTTGAAAAGGAAGGAGAGGTTGGAGAGGAAGATGTTATCCTCAAGTAAACTTTTTGAAAAATGGTTGGTAGTTGAGAAAATGGCAAGTGTGAATTGAACCAATCGCTCTACATGTATGCATGTGAATTTGAGAACTGTAGTTGTAGACGAAACGAGACTTTAGTTTCCAAGGTAATCTTGAATCTGAGGGCCTTTTCGATTGACCCTAGATGGAGGCCTTCTTTATCAGATGGACTGCATCATCATCATCATCATCCATCATCATCATCATCCTCATCATCATCGTCATCGTCATCAATTATTATGCGTATGCTATGTATAGCAGTTATATCACTTGCTTTTCTCTGGAAAATCCCACATTACGTGTCTACTCTGGTGGCAAATAGAAGAAACTTTCATCATCATCATCGTCGTCGTCGTCATCGATGTTGTTGTTATTTTTTCTGCTGATGTTGTTTTTCTTGATCTTTTCATTGCCAAGACATTTGTTTCATTTGATCCGTGTGTTTGATCACACGGCAGGCAAATGTGGTGAATTCCTAGGATGAGTGAAGATTCATGCAAAATGACTTTCAGTATTGCAACTCCTTCCGTTCTAATTTCATATTCCATCGAGGTCGACTTTATTTTTAATTCTTTTGGGAACGATAACTTTAGTTCCAGCAAAATGCTGGGGTTCGGATAATTTAGCTTCTCGGTGTCGGGATATTTTTGCTGACAAACAACCATGTACCATCGTCTTCCGTGCAAATACTGCCAAAACCTCGAATGGTATAGCAACGTGTGCTCTCATCCCACTCACTTTTACATGCTCTTTCGCCTGTGCCAGACGCGCCTCCTTGCCATTTAGGGAGAGCGAGACATATTAGGTCGATTTTGCTGCCATTCCAGCAAAAGATTACCTGTCCCTTGAGTCGTCCCTTGCTTTGTTGTCGTTGTCGATCGATATTTTTTCGTCGTTGTTACTGTTATAAATGTCGCTGCTGTTGTTGATGCTGTCGTCAGTTGACGATAATGTTGCTGTCTATATTGTTGTTGCCGCTGTTGTTGTTGCCGTTGTTCCTGTGAATTTGTTTCTCTTATGAAGCAGGTAGTAGTGTGAGATTTTCCTGCTACTTCCTCATTAAATCCGTTAGTGAGCGTTAATAATGCAATATTTTGAAAGGAAAAAGAATAACGAAAAATGGAGGTCGGTTGAAAATTTTAAACGGAAAGAGGAATTAAATGTGAAAGTTAAAACAAATCCCCGAAGGCGTTCAAAACTAAAATCCGTTGTAAACACAGACCAAACATCCAAGAGGTTTTAAAGAAACATTGGAATAAATTCAAGAATTCAATGACACACACACCAAACAGGTAGCCTATATATCCAGTTCCTATCCAAAGATAACAATCTAAAAGCCAGGGCAATAATTTGTATATAAAACTGATATGTAAACTACATTAACGTCTCTCATACTTAAAGACGGATACAGACTGAAAGCAAAATAAAAAGAATGATTCCAAGGAACAAGCAAAAACAAAAACTGTCTATAAGTAAGCAATGGCTGAATTCCAACAGAAGCAAAAGAACTGTGTTAGTGATCAAATCGTGATGCACGGCGAAACATTTTGACTTTTTACAATATATATATAATACTACGAAGAAATAAACATGAGTGGTGTCATTGAATATATGTGCGTTTTAAAATGATTATCATTACTCATTAGCGATGTAACTGTTTCGGTTTCAACACTCTCAGACCATATCATTTGCGAAGTAAGTACAACTCCGAATATATTATGTTAATTGATATTATGTTATATCAGATTGTGACTGCCGCTACACCTGTAATTGTTTTAGTAACACATCACAACTCATTAAATATCATGAAGAATGTACCATGAAAGAATTTCTCCATCATTTAGTCGCTACGTATATAAATGTTTCGAAGTTTTAGGCTGAAACCCGTTAAAAGATTACTTAAATTCAATTTGAAGGGAACGAGAAAACTAGAACAATCATTCATAGACTCATCCTCCTAAAGTACTATATCAAATAGAAAATGTTGGCAAGAAATTGCGACTTCAGTATGCATCATTTTCTGATGTACACCAAACAAATATTTCTCTTCAAAAAGAGTATCTTTCTCTATTAAAACAGTATACTTCTCTACTAAACTCCTTTAAGTAATGAAGTATCTCTAATGATAGATATTTTGAGTCGATTAAATCGTAAAGAGAGTGATCCTCGATCATGAGAAGAATGGTGAAGGGCAGTTTAAAACAAGCGATAGTGTACACAAGTCACGTGCCAAGTTATAATGAGAAAATAATCTAAGATTACACTGGTAACCATCTGAATTTCAAATTACGATGCCATATTTAGATTTTCATAAACAGGGGGGAAAAAAACAGAATAGCAACTCGATAATATGTCGCGTTTTCTCGTCGCAGGTAAAAAAATAAAAAAAATAAAGTAAATCATAATCAAATGATTTAATACATGTCAGAACGCTCTAATATCTACTTCACTCTTTCATTGTGAAAATGAATATATTTCCTCCTGGAATAAATATTCGTTGTTCTTTAACATCGCAGAAGATCAAAATATTTTCTTCTTTTCGGGATATTTCATTATAAGTATTTGCCTGCTGATAACTCAATATATTCTACAGAAAGAAGAGGGAGATTAAAAAGAAGGAAAAGAGAAGAAAAAAGGGTAACAGCTAATTAATTACAGAATTCCTATTACTGTAAAAAAGAAAACAAACCACATAAAAAGACGTACAGCAAGTGTGGATTAAATGAAAATAATTAAAAATCATCAGTAAACATGCGCCGATAACTGAATGAAGTCACACACACACAGACATCGCGCATACACACACACGGACATGTATCTATCGACATGTAGGTATATATGCAAATATATATATATATATATTCATTTAAAATGCAGAGATGCCTATAATAGGA
>NC_068986.1:388197-388905 GCF_001194135.2 Octopus bimaculoides
TATATATATATATATATATACGTACATGCACATATTTATACATGTGTATGAACATATGTATGTATATATATGTGTGTGTGTGTGGTTGAATGAAGAAATAAATCAACACTTCTCCATTGATATAAATGCGGAGAAAAAACATAAACGTAAAAGTAAATGATAGACGAAAAGAAGTAAATTATCGGCTGCACTGGGAAGACAGCAGAGACAGAGGCAAAGCACTAATGATATTTCGATTTAATGGACGACGCGTGAAAACAACATTTAACGCCAGTTCACTACCCAGGCTTAGAATTAGTTCCTGAGCCAGTCATTAATATCTACATTTGACAAACACTAGGTAAGGATGAAAGTAAAAATTAGCAATCGAAAGAGTTAAGTAGATATAGATTCAATAGTTACTATTTGTTGTTAATGTTTTAGAATAAAGTCTTGAATTTTACCTAATTAAACAGAAACTACGGCATCCCTGTAAAGGTTAAATGGACAGTTTTAGAAAATAAATAAATTTCAAATATAAAAGACGAATTGTAAGTTTGCAATTAAAGTAAGGAATAATTAACATTTTCATCTTTATCGTTCCTAAAGAATATTTTCACAAACTAGATGGGAAATAATCACAGCCAATTAGACGCGTGGCATAAAATACAAATTGTATCAATGGAGACACTTCTTATATATATATATATATATATATATATATATATA
>NC_068986.1:389645-390406 GCF_001194135.2 Octopus bimaculoides
TGTGTGTGTGTGTGTGTTTACTCTATTTAAAGACACCTGTCATTTGCTGTAAGCTTTCCTTTATACCTCATAAGACAAAAATAAACGAGAGAATTCTTCGTTTATTTACAGAAAACACGTTGTGGTCAACTGACATGCATAATGGAGGGTCTTCTTAGAGTTATACTGCTTGACCTCACAAATAATACTCTTGTATAACTTGTTGAAAGTGGATCTGTTTCTGTTGGCAACCGGGTCTCTTAAATGGCAGAACTTTTAAATTTGATCACAGATGTTAACAAAAAAAAAATGCTGATCAGCGATCAAATAGATAATTTCGACAATCTTCAATTTCTACAATCTCCAATCTTCAATAGTAAGTACTATAGATATACAAACATCTTAGTTTAGTATTTGTTCCACCAGGGTTTGCAGGACGTCCTTGTCGAGCTCTACAGATTTTCCAGGACGAGGCTCGTCTTCTAGGCTGTAGTTTCTGGCTCGGAACTTCTAGAACCACCGTTGACACTGGCTTACGCTTATTGCCCGATTCCCATATACTGCATTTCTATTTGTTGCTATTTCCGTTGCGTTGTTGCCTTTATTGAACTCATAAAGCAAAATAAGCCGAATATATTCCTTTAGCGCTTTCTTTATAGCTTTGCAAAATAACTCTTAAAATCGAACCGCATTTTTCAAAATTTGCACTAAGGATAAGTACAAGGTAAAATTACAAACTGCCTTTATAGAAAGTTAATGCAGGTAGTTTATCCCGTCACCCT
>NC_068986.1:390416-392911 GCF_001194135.2 Octopus bimaculoides
TATATAGGGGTATGTGTATATGTATGCATGTGTGTTCGCGCTTCAAAAGAAAATACCCTTCCAGAGACTTGCCCAAAGTGTCGTACATCGAGACGATCGAAATCAAAACCACATCATTGTGAAGCGAAACGTTTTAGACTTACGTCCAACACTTCGTCTGTGTCCCTGAGTTATGTGAGCATGAGTGATTGTGTGAGCGCGGGTATGAGTGTGTGCATGTTTGTGTGTGAGTGCCTGTATATGTCTATGCATAAATGTGTATGCATGTATGCGTGTGTTTATTAAACTGAACGCTGTGTAACTATACAACACAGCTTAAAACTGAAATTTAAAAAATCAAAGCCTGATAGGAACGCAAACATTCTTGAATAGGAATACAATCCAAAATTTAATAATTGTTGAAAGTAGGGTTTTGAAAAATATATGGGGGTTGTTTAAATACCATCTGTAAGCAACATTTGAGTATCCTTACAATCAGTTTCAAAACAACGAACAAAATAAATGGAAAAGAAGGCCTTACTGACGCCAACTTTGCGTTTTTCTACCTTCCCTTCAGCTAGCACTCTTAATTAGTTTGCTATCAGAAACAAGTACCTCTTATATTGTTGCATTGACGCCATGTTGTTTACAATAATTTTCCGTGAAAAATGTTCTTTATGTTTTTTCACAAACAAATTTCACTCCTTCAAAAGGGTTAAGCATACACGTAAACAGACTAAAAGATCCTGAAATAGAGAAAGTTATTTATCCGTTGTTTCTACTTTGAAATCTGATAATTTAGTAACAAAGAATGACGTATGAACAACAACCAATCATGTCTTGTGAAATTTATTAGGTGGAATATTTTTCCCGATTTCAGAAAAATTGTAGTGTTTGAGAACAATTATTTCTGTTTGTTATAATGTCATTAGATTTTCATTTTTAAATAATGCTCAGGTGTGTATTATTCAATAAATAATAAAGATTAGACTTTTAATAATCCTTCAAGATCTTTTCCTACAGTGTCTATTCATTAGAGAAATGCATTACTTTGCAAGGAAACATAATCTAGAAGTAAATTTCTCCTATACAAATTACACTGTAGAAGAATGATTATATCGTTTATAAAGGGGTTTTTATTTTTTGCAGTTACTTCCATATTTTACCATCCTACGATATATAAACGCGACACATTAATCAATAGATACAATACAGATAAAAAGATTGACACGTCCTTATGATGCCAGGCTACTGCAGGTAAGTGAATCAGTTTGCATAATTGATTACAAACTCAGTCTTTTCCCAGTAGGTTATTAATTAAACACATCTCGAGGAGTAATGCAGTTGCAATTTCTGGCAATCTTAATGGACTAGAGAAAGACTGGGCCTACTGCGGTGATTTTCTGTCTCAATATATGACGACGGAAATCTCCTTAGAGATTCTGTGATGCACAAAGTGTTACGAACACTTGTCATTCTTCAAAATAAGAAGTAATTGAAACTGCTATATTCAACGCCCCAGTAATAATTTATTTTTAAATAATTTAATCAGAAGATGAATGATAGCGCCATAACATCTTTGGAGACTCAGTAACTAACAGGATGAAAGAAAGAAGCTATTCTCAGACCACTGAGCTCTCCTGAAAATATCCTGGAATTAAAGGGTGAAGTTAAATTGGTCGACCCAAGAACAGGAATTGTACTTTTGATTGGCTTCTACAGTTTACCTTCCAGCTGTAATCAACTCGAGACAATAGTGGATGATGATGGATGACATCAATGCTGTGGTACACCGGGTAGAAACCGAAACCATCGATTTGCGAAGCTAGTTTCTGGGCTACACGACCTTTCATTCACTCACAACAATCTGGCAATAAATATATTACTAAATATACTGATTAAACATTTCACCAGTCCCTGGAATGTTTTCTAACTCTCTAAGACCACAATGTGTACCACCTTGTTACGTTTCGTATAATTCTTAAAATGAAGTATTTGCACATTTAGTATTCACATAACACTAAGCTTACTATGGACAATCTTTTTCTAGAAGTGGGCCACATGAGACATGGCCCATCATCTGGCTAGCAGCACGACTGAAAAAAATTTCAAGGCAATTTTTTGTAAGGCAATCCCGCTGGCCACATATTGCCCATTGAAATAAACGTTGAGCAATCCATGGAAACAAGTCAAATTTTAATGAGTTTATGCCATTACTCATAGATTTGATGCCGTGCTGGGATAAGGGCTTCAAGGAAATTTGTATGTTTAGAAAGTTGGATGTTTAATTAATATCCTATTGGGAAAAGACTTTGCTTTTGTTTAACTGTAAGTCAATTATATAAATGTCGTACTTATTTCAGAATCGCACTTACGATAGCAATCTATATTGTTTCATATTGCTATATCATATTTTTCACACAATACCGTTTCTCAATTTGCAATGTTGTGCTAAACAAACACACACACACACACACACACACACACACACACACACACACACACACACACACACA
>NC_068986.1:393142-395377 GCF_001194135.2 Octopus bimaculoides
ATATATATATATATATATATATATATATATATACATGCATACATGCATACACACATACAAGCGCGTGCGTGACAGGTTTTTTTTTTGTAGTTTCCCTTTACCAAATTTCACTTGTAAAATATTGGTCAAACCGAGGCATGAGAACAGAAAATATTTGTGCGCGAGGTGTGATCGACCCTGCAACTATCTGGTTGCGAACCGAACTTCTTAACCACACAGTTATGTCTACGTCAATCTCATGAAGTAATTTAACATTGTAAAATACCACAAGGTTCGCCATAGATTTAGAATACAATACCAAAAACCTAGATTCCAGATTTGCACAAGAAATTGATTCATTTTGCTTTAAGCTCTCCAAGATTTAACTTTACCGAGCTAGTTTTTCTGGGGTTTTTTTTTTCATTTGCCTTTTCAATTTCCACACAGTTGTCCTATTTCGTAAGGAAAGTGATAGACCGAATATCTTTTAATATCATAGTTATGTTTACCAAATATGTCGAATTGAAATCCGATAACAAATCCTGTGTTGTATCTTTGGTAAAGGCATTATTCTTCTTATTTCGATTTGTCAAGCTGTTGATTATGTGTGTATGCACATTGTGGTCGATTGATCAACAAGTTCGCAGCCGCGAGTTCTTGAGTTCGATGCCACAGCGTAGAATCTCGGGGAAGTGCTATTTTCTATGTCCCCTCAGGTCAACCTACACCTTGTGAATGAAATTTGTTTAATGGAAACTATAATGACGCCCTTTGATGAGTTGAATTTGTAATTCTAAGATGCTTCCTGACCATGCTGATTCTATATCATGCTGGTTCTGCATGTGAATTACTGTAATGGCACATATGTCTGGATTACACAGCCACTTACACGTTAATTCAGGAGCAGGTAATTCACTTGATGAAACGACTGAATCCGCGTTGTCAAACAGCGGAGAGCCACCACAACGACCACCACCACCACCACCGATGTCACCGTCACAATGACATATCATGTGTACATTCTTGTAGGAAGCGCATATTAACGTTCTAAACACTCAGATAAGTAACACAAAACTATAGCAACAGAAATCTGTGAACTGTTTTAATGTTTATCATGCTGTGTTTTTCTTACTTCTAATCCTCCTAGACTATTTGCTTTTGGATAATTTTCTTTTCTGAAATCTACACCTCACATATATTAGAATATTCTGCTGAAAGAGAGGAAAGTATAAGGGTTTCTGGAAGCCCTTAGCTCTTGCTACTCGAGTATAAATAAAACGTGTTTTTTTCATAAAATACATTGTATGTGGCAGGTAGTATCGTTTGCTAATCTAGCAATGAAACTCTTGAGAATTCTTATTTATTTTGTGCTAAAAAAATACACAATCCTGATACTTTACAACAAAAACAGAATTTCTGTCATCATTTTGTCTTTTTTTCTTTCATATTCTTGAAGATATGAAAATAAAAGCTTTCATGTATTTGTATTTGAATTTTTGTAACATGTTCTTCATATCTTATGAAGGGACATAGGTATGGCTGTGGGGTTAAGAATTTTTCTTCAGAAATTGGGTTCAATACTACTATGTGGCACCATATGCATGTGCCTACTGCTTTTAACTTCAGGCTAATCAATTTGTGGGTGAAATTTGGTTGGTAGATTGAGAAACTGAACGGAACCTCATCGTGTATATATATATATATAGGCGTAGGAGTGGCTGTGTGGTAAGTAGCTTGCTTACCAACCACATGGTTCCGGGTTCAGTCCCACTGCATGGCACCTTGGGCAAGTGTCTTCTGCTATAGGTGTGTGTGTGTGTATGTTTGTGTGTCTGTGTCTGACCCCCAACATCGCTTGACAACCGATGGTGGTGTGTTTACGTCCCCGTAACTTAGCGGTTCGACAAAATAGACTGATAGAATAAGTACTAGGCTTTAAAAAATAAGTCCTGGGGTCGATTTGCTCGACTAGAAGGCGGTGCTCCAGCATGGCCACAGTCAAATGACTGAAACAAGTAAAAGAGTATAAAAGAGTATATACACACATCTAAGTGTATGCGCATGTATGTATGTCAGTGTGTAGGAATGTGCTCACGTTCATACACACATGGATGACCTTCGATTTTTTTCTACCTAAAAATGCCTTTATACCTAATGTTTACGAGCTATTTTTATAGCATTTACGTACATCCATATCCAGTTCCAGTTCCAAAAAAATGAATTACTTCAGTTTTTCTCGAAAGTTCGAAAATTTTT
>NC_068986.1:395680-403180 GCF_001194135.2 Octopus bimaculoides
ATGAGTGTTTCTAGGATCACTAGACTAGAGTAGCTTCGCGTATCAGTCGTAGGCTCGTCAATAGTGACTTCTCAAATGCTCGATCTTTTGGCTAAATCCGGCTGTCAGGATATGTATTTTTACCATAAAAATTTATAGCTGATTTATCGAAATGCTAATAAAATTAATATAAACAGCTAGCCCCAATATAATGCCATAAACGCCATTTTTTTTATTGCGCCTAACTGTTTATATGAATTGCTTGCCTGTCTTATCTCCCGAGGGAAATTTCTTTTCAGATTGGCAAGATATAATAAAACGTTAGGCGGAACGCTTTAATAAAGATGTGCTCAACAATGAATCAAATTAAGACATGAATCTACTTGATAATCTTTCTCAGAATTTTGTGATGCAATCTCTTGCATCAGCATCATCTGTTACGGATGTAGATGTTAAAATATTTATGAACAGGTATCTATCGGAAATCCCCTGAAGATGTCACATTACCAGAAGAAATTGTTTTAATATGGCGGTAATACTCTGACTAAAACATTCACTGAGATATTAATAAATATATGGACTCAGGATTAATCCCACAACAATTTATAGATGATACAATAGTCCATTTGTATGAATAGAAAGACAACAAATGTGAATGTGATAACGATCGTGACATCGTATTCCTTTCCGTTGCTAGAAAAAGCCTCTGAAAACTGATTTTAAATAGAATAAATGCTGACTTAGTGAATAGTTTATTTCTTGAAAGCCAGTGCGGCTTCAGGGTTGGTCGTAGAAAAATAGATATAAATAATATTTAGCTTTCGGTGCGTGCAGGAAAATGCTCGCGAACATGAAAAAGGCCTTTGTCATGGCATGTCGTGAAGCATTATGAAAGATCTTGACAAAGCTTGGGATACCTGAATAAATGTTGAATTTAATTATAGCTTTGCACAGGGACATAAAAGCTTTTGTTACCTTAAATGGGGATCCATCACAGCCATTTGAAGTGGCAAATGGTACACAACAAGAGTGTGTGCTGGTACCGTTGCTGTTAGCATTAGATTTGCAGTCATAATTGATCATGCTTTTGCTAATGTTACAAAAAGTGTTTCTGTGGAATAACGTACAACTGGAGGAACTTACAATCAGCAGCGGTTTAAAGGTAAGATAAGAATATGCTTTCAAACTCTAAGAACCTTGCTATTTGCAGATGACTGTGCACTGCTGACCCATTCTCTTGAAGACATCCAATTGATACGAAACAAATTTGCTGCAGTTGCTAGATCTTTCGGCCTGATGATAAGCATTAAAAAGACCGAAGTCTTCTTTCAGCCATGTCCAGGTAACATTCCGGAGATTAAGCCTCGAGTGTTTGTAGAATGGAAAGCTCTGAAAACAGCCAGTCCTTTCGCCTGTCTCGATTCTGTTGTGACAAGTGATGCTAAACTTGATATAGAAATTGAAACACGTATACGCAAAGCAAATTAAGCTTTAGGTAAACTGCACCAGAGAGTCTGGAATGCCCATGAGGTCTCTATTAAAAATACAGGCAGAAATTCGGACACTCCACCTCATTCCCATTGGAAGCATATTAATAAATTAAATAACGAGATACTTGAGACAAATATACAAAATAAAATGGGGTGACAGAGTGAGGAATAGTGATATTTTGTCGATGTCTAATATCCCTAGCATAGAAACTTTCCTAATCAGGACTCAACTGAGATCAAGTTTTGCGAATGAATAATGATAGAATTCCAAAGCATGAAAAGAGAATACTAATAATAGATGGATTATAATTCAGTCTTTGAACTCGGTTTTCAAGGCAGATAATCATAGCCATAACATGTCAAACAATAGCATTTTTGCAAGTTTCAGTATAACATAGGAGTTTCTATGTGTTTGTTCGACATTTTAGAAATAACAGAGGAATCTCTATCAAATGACATCTTTTTAAAGTCTACCTCGAACCTGCAGGCTCATCAGGTTTATGGTTATCTAGATAATCAGTGTTTAAGGTACTAGATTTCCTCCTGGGCGAGATGCGAATATCATTGGTGTTAAACTTTCTCTCCCAGCTGCCACTGGTATTCATTTTCAGTTGAATGTGCTGGAACAACGAGAAAGAAAGTGTGTTGCTCAAGGATACAAGATAAAAGAGACGTTTGCACATATAATTCCTGAATGCAAAATATTGGCTGAGAGGATCTTTAAGAACTGGAGCCCTGACATGGTTATTACAAAACAAAATCTGTAAAACTATGGATTTTTACGTATCTTTTATCTTTTATCTCCTATCTTTTACTTGTTTCAGTCATTTGACTGCAGCCGTATTGAGTTTGAGTCTAACAAATCGACCCCAGGACTTATTTTTTTAAGACTAGTACTTTACTCTATCGGTCTCTTTTGCCGAACCGCTAGCTTACGGAGCTGTAAACACGCCAACACTGGTTGTCAAGAGGTAGTGGGGGACAAACACAGACACAAAGACAAGCACACACACATACACGCACATACATATATCTTTATATTAATTTACTTGTTCATTCGCCCTTTATACATTAATTAATTAGAGAGATGGAGGTGGTGTGAGTGAGAGGTGGAATAAGAGTGAGGCAGAGAGAGGGAGGAGGGAAAAAAGAAGAGAGGAAGAAGTAGAGAAAGGTGATTAGTATGAATACACTTAGGTCAGCTGAAGGTGGAGGCGAAGAACGGGCGAGAAAAAGAGGGAAAAAGAGGTGGAGAAAAAGAGGGAAAGAGAAGTGTTAAGGACGTGCGGTGGGGGTGAGGAAGGGATATTTATTACGCGGTTAAAAATTAGCTGAAGGGAAAGGTAGATTGAGAGAGATGGACAGGGGAGGCAGTTAAATTGAGAGAGAGAGAGAGAGAGAGAGAAAGAGAGAGAGAGAGGGAGAGAGAGAGAGAGAGAGAGAGAGGCAGATTGTGTTGGTAGTGAAATTTTTTTATTGGACTAATTTTCTTAAAGCGTCCATTGCACACGCATAAGTGCAATTATTTATCATTTGCTCGCTTAAAAAAATTGTTACTTGTTTATAGGGGTTAATTTAGCCTAAACTCTGAATTCACAAGAAACGAGGTTGCAAGCTGCCCGAGAAAGCCTGCACAGAGAGGAACAGTGAGAAGATACAATAAAAAGAGATAAAAGACAACACCAAGCTTCTTCCAGAAGATATCGTTTAAAATGGCCATATAAAGATACTACGGGATGTGAAACGTGAAACGGATAAGCAAGTAGAACATTCACACCCAAATATTGTGGAACTCAGTAAAGAAGAAAGAATATGTTTAATCAATGTTGTGTACCCGTTTCATACATGAATACAAAAAAGAATATGACAACAAAAATACCATGACCTAAAATACAAACTTAAAAGATGCTGTATCATTACCAGTTCAAATATTAAACAGTTCTGCATTTAAGAGATGAGGAATTATGTACATTGTTTACATTTGACGGATATTTGTCAAAGAGCATTGTACAGGCATATGGCGTAGTGGGTGAGAGCGCAGGCTACTAACCCCCAGATTCCGTGTTCGATTCCAGGCAGTGACCTGATTACTAATAATGATAATAACAACATCAAAAAATACCTTGGGAATGAGAACCCAGGTTCGAAATTTCCCCAAGACATCTGATGAAGGCTGGAGAGTATATCAGCCGAAACGTTGTGTTAGCAACAAACAAGATGAGGACAAATATCCGTCAAATGTAAATAATGTACATAATGTAAATAATGTGCAGTTCAAATATGTTCGTCGCAAATTTGGACTCGTAAATAAGCCATTCACTGTGTTTTGCCATGGAGAAAATTCCTCGCTGCAGACCGTATAAATACATCGAAATCAGTTCGCAGCGCCACCTATCTAGACTTTAAGTTGCAAACATTTCAGAGTGGTTATCTCCTTTTCGGTCACTATCACTAGGCAGTGAGAAACTGCGAACTGATAAAAGAGATTATTTCTTTGATGCCATGTCAGTAACCGCGCGGTGACTGATCAGCGCTATGCGGCGACTCACCGTAAGCAAGTTATGGAGTTGTGAGCGCTAAGCATTGACGTCTATAAATGCAATTTTATTACCAGTTCAAATATGCTTGTGGCACGTTAGCACAGCTTAGCACTCCCCCTCCGTAAACTTAAAAGAATCTACACCATCAAGAATCGACACCACAACCTAACGACCGTGAACCAAATACCCAAGAAAACTAAGCTACGTGCCTTTGCAGATCACGTCTTGCCATCTTAAAGACCGGACGTATTGCATAGTGAAGTATTAGAAAAAACTATTAGAAAAATTACTATTTGTAAATCTCACAATGAGAGATATTCAGCAACAGTTCTTTGCAGTAAAGATTATTTGCCAACATAGCATGGCAGTTCGAGTTTAGGACGAATGTTGGTGTAACTTAGATGTCACCTGAGGCTAAATTACAGCACCATTCGTCCTAAACCAGGACTGCCATGTTATGTTGACAAATAATCTTTACTCCAATAGAAAAACTATGTTTGGAAGAAAATGGAATGGCCTGTGATCAGATTTTCGCAATCATCTTTGGCCTGGAACTAAAAGCAATAATGTTTGCGATAGAGACAAATGAAGAGCTGTTAGCCAATCTTCGACAAACTGAACGTTTGATAGCAGCTGATACACGAATGTCGAGAAAAGTATTCATTCATAAAATGTATCTGTGTGTGTGTGTGCGCGCGCGCGTGCACACACACACACACACACACACACACACACACACACACACACACACATATACATATATACATATGTGTATATATATATATATATATATATATATGCGAATGTCGAGAAACGTATTCATTCATAATATATATATGTGTGTGTGTGTGTGTGTGTGCGCGCGTGTAATTCCAGTTTTCATGAGTTATGTAGGTTAATTTTGAATGCGTCGTGTCTGTGCATATGTGGTATCCGCGAAGATGACTAAGATCGCTACTGTACGATGTTAAATCATGAGATAATTGTGAGAGATAATTGTTCGGAAATAAGGATTGTCTGATGAGAGGATAAATAACATGCGTTTGGTGCCAACTGTGTCATTGGCCTTCAAGGCATTTTCTGAGCTTTCAATGTTGTTTTCGCATTAGAAACCGTTCCACTGTTATGTAATACATCGGTGTCCTCACAAACCACGTGCTTTCCACGCCAACGCACGTTGACTCGCAGAGATCGGCTTGTTGTTATTGTTAGTAAGACGAAGAGACTGTTATGTGTGTGCATGTGCGTGTGTGTTGTGTGTATGCATGTGTGTATGTGTGGGCTTGTGTCTGTGTGTGTGTCTGATTATGTGTGTGGGCACGTGCACATATACTTATAGATATGTTCATATATATATGTGTGGGCGTGTGTGTGTGTATAAAATTTGTAGTATAAGATATTAGACCACGTAGTAGTCCATTACAGAGACGTTTAATACAGTCTCCATGCAACTGAAATCCAGAGGCCCGCTCAATGAAATTACATAAGTACGTGCCATGCGTGCGCGCGTGTGTGTGTGTGTGTCAGAGAGAGAGAGAGAGTGAGTGCATGTCCTTTATCTTCTGTCCTTTACTTGTTTCAGTCATTTGACTACGGCCATGCATCAAGGGTTTTAGTTGAACAAATCAACCCCAAGACCTTTTTAAAGCCTGGTACTTATTCTATCGGTCCTTTTTGCCAAACCGTTAAATATGGGGACGTAAACATACCAACACTGGTTGTCAAAAGGTGGTGGGGACGAAAAGAAACGCAAATACACACACATATAATACACACATACACACCTACACACACATACACACCTACACACACATACATATATATATATGTGAGCGTCTGCAAATACACTACATGTACCACGTCCTCGCGTTGTTGTTTTTTGTGTTTGTCCTTTTTTTGATTTACTATATATATATATATATATATATATGTGTGTGTGTGTGTGTGTGTGTGTGTGTGTGTGTGTGTGTGTGTGTGTGTGTATAGGACGCATCCAACTGTTCAGGAGAAGAGTTTTCTCTTGATATCTGATGAGGTGAACGTATCCCACATGGCGATGAATTTAAGAAGTACCCAGATTCAAGTAAAGTTTTAGAACCCCTGTCCTCCCGTTCAAGCAATGTTTGTATCATCTCTCGTTGACGTATGGTCTAGACTTCCAGGGGCTTCCATTTAATCCTGTATAACGTTCACTCTTCTTTTAAACACCATGTGTAGCTACCCAAAGGTGTAACGTTGTGCCTCCCTGAGATCCTAAAAGATTTTTGTTGTTTAACTCTAACCAAGGGAACCTGTGAGCAAAACTATTGCAGCTGTGACCACATTATCTAATGTCGACTTTTTATTTACACGATGGAGTGTGCTTTCAGTGGTTTATTCTTATTTATTTATTTATTTATTTATCGGTATACAAGTGATAACACAGCGGTTTCTTTGTGGTAGCCACGTATTTTAGTATACATAATAAATAAATTATGTAGCGACATGAGTAAAAAATATGCAATATATTAAACATGTAGCCCACTTTGTGAGATAATGCGTACATCACCTGTCTAGCCACGTGTATAATATGCATACGCGTGTAACCGAGAATGTAGAATTCATATACTATACAATATAAAACGTAATTAGCCATGTTTGTCGAATGTATAGGCTACATTTACAAGCAAGATTATAAAATACACACAACTCGAATTTAGGTCAACATGTGAGTAGTCCGGTGATTTTCAGAATCCGTCCTCGTAATACTTGGATCCCTCTTGGTTTCATTTTGGTTTCGTCCATTGTTGTCCTGCGACTTTGACTTCCATCTTCTTCCGACGTCTATGAAATGAGTTGCCATACAAATTTACCGGAGGTCGATAGTTATCTAATAGATCGATTAAAAGCAATGCCCCAATGTTGGCGACAATCCAACAGCTGATACCAGTTAAACGAATAAAGAAATACGTTTAAAACAGAAAATAAAAACAGTGAAAACACAACGTAAGGAAGTTGAATTAACAGTCATGTTGTGTATTTCTCGTTATCAATCTGATCTTCACAAATTTACTCTTTCTTCTATAACTCTATATAATACAATACGTAATCAAAATTTATCACAGTGTAATGGAAGCAATGGAAGATTGGTGTTTTATTGGTTTCTCAGAACATTAACGACTTTCTTTTGCATGGCGTCCATGGATGGGGTTCATTTTATTGGATAATTGGTGTATGAGTTTATTCCTGTGTGTTTTGTGGATAGCGTTGCATTGTAGTATTCGTGTATCACTTCATTTTAGTCAGCGACATCTGTCCATCGTTCTTTTTTACATACATACATACATACACTGGGTATTTTTAAGAAAATGCCTTTTATTACTTTATTACTTGTCGTCGTCATCAGTTTTTCGTTCTTGGTTGGTTTTGTTATTCATTTGGGCAGCGACATTAAGCGATAGGTCCTCCTTCACAGCGTTAACTTGAGAGACCACCGCCTCTGGATATTTATT
>NC_068986.1:405007-408772 GCF_001194135.2 Octopus bimaculoides
TATATATATATATATATATATATATATATATATATTTATATATATACACTTGCACGAATACATCATGCACATATAACAAAAGTGGCTACTTTCATACATACATATATACATACGTGTGTGCATACACACCTATATTCATGAATGCATGTAATGAGATACTGAGAATCTACTGATTGATATTTGGAGATTAGAGATTTCCATCAACAAAGAATTGCATCTTAAAACTGTTCCAAAACTGTAATGAATTCTTTGACAGGTAAATTGTGTTCTTCATTTAACAAGGGTAATTATATTACAAAATAATACTTTGGTATAAATTATTATGCGAAACATTTTGATAATGCAAAAATTTCACTTAACACTTCAAAATGACGTCCGCTGGGCAGATGACGCATGGTGGCGGTTAATATCTCCATGAAAACACTTGGAGAATAGAAATTCTCCAAGTGTAGCTGCTTCATTTTGCTTGCGTTTTTAATGTTCTTAAGAAAGGTGCTTGCCTCTGTGTGTGTGCGCGTGTGCGTGTGTTGCATATATATGTCAGCTGTTCTGCTGATCGTATCAGCTGGAACCCTCGTCACCGTAACCGATGGAGTGCACCTTTTTTTTACATACATACATATATATATATATAAATACATACACACACACACGCTTACACATAAATATATATGTATGTGTGTACACGTGCGCGCGCGTGTTATATCTGTTTCTCATTTCAAGTAATAAATATAGTTTATTTTACATTAATAAATGGCAGCGGTGTGGAAAGTTAAGAAATTGGCTCTATTTGCGCAGGACGAAGGGGTTAGTAGGAGGAATTACACTGGTCCCAGTATTCCTGCCATTTTTGGAAACCAGCCTGGAAGTCGTTTTCCGTAAGCGAGTCGCGGATCTTCTGCGATTCGCTCTTGATCTCGACAACGGTGTTAAAACGGCGGCCTTTGAGCTGCATTTTCATCTTGGGGAAGAGATGGAAGTCCGTAGGTGCTGAATCTGGTGGACATGGTTGGTGCGGAAGCGATGCCATGTTGTTTTTGGCGATCAGTTCACAAGTGAAGAGAGCTTGGTGCCAGGGTGCTTTGTTGTCGTGAAGAATCCAATTCTTCGTGCTCCACAGATCCGGACGTTATCGCTGAATGTTCTCCTTGAAACGCTTCAAGACTTCGCAGCAGGATTCTCTATTGACAGTCTGGCCGTAGTGGACGAATTCTCGATGCGCAATACCACATTTTCCGGGTGACTCACGTGACAGGTCTTCCAGATCGCTCATCGTCTTCCAGAGACGTTCTTTCGTTTTTTTGAAGCGCCCTTACCACTCGAAACATTGTATACGACCTGTTGCCTCGTCGCCGCAAGTTTGCCAATGCATGTTCGACGTCTTTGTAACAGACTTCATAACTTTAACGCAAACTTTCGCGGTGGGACTTTGTTCCAACTTCCTGTGCTTGACAAGAATCACAGACTACAGTATATGCGTGATCACAAAAATAGAAGTTTTACAACTTACGAAGTAAACACAGCAATATCACTCAGCACACTGCGTCATGAAGATCACTGGATCCTCTTACTACACACGCAGCCATATGCTGTCATCTGTTTTCGCGCTACAGAACTAGTTCGGGAACTTTTCTGATACCGCCTCGTATATAAATGTTTGTTTTGTTTGTTGTTGTTGTTTTGCTTTTAAAAACCTGCAAAAACAAGCTACAAATTAAAAACACAAGTGAAAGTATCAAAGTGAAACACAATGAAAAGTGTTTAAAGAATGCTCTTCAATAATTAACATCAAATGAAAATCAACACGAAACTTTTGGGGAAAAAATTATATTTATGAATAGATAAGAATTTTACTTTGCATATATATTTTTCGGAACTAACGTAACTTATACACACTCAAAGAGCACTCAGTGAATTCTTTAACCAAAACACAAGATGCATAAATACGAGACTACTGTTGTAAAGAAAATGGAGCAGAGGACTTGCAGTCTTATAGTTGAACAAAAGCAATTGGTCATATTTCTTTAAAATATTGTTGGAAACAAATAGAAAAACAAATATACATTAGTCACAATCTATCATTTATTCAACTTGACGTACTTAAATGTCGATTTACAATCTCTATAAACAAACGAATACAATTTTTTTTCTACATCTATTGCGTGGAGTGTGTTTAGGTAAATTGGTGAATTTATATAGTGAAAGTGCATGACCGAATGGTTAGAATGTATGGTTTATGATCATAATGCCGTGGAATCAGTTCTTGGATCGAGTTGCATGTTCTGTCTTTGAGCAAGGTACTTCATTTTACGTTGCTATAATCTGCTCAGTTGTAACGAGAGTCAGCTGGATGAGGACACGACCGGCTCTGTCTCAGATATTCCACTGAATCAAAGTTGAAGTTGAAGTAACCGACGTGGGGTTTATATTTGTTCACGACTGCACACGCATCTAAAACAAATTAGCGAAAGTATGAGGTATATTAACAAGCCATACACGCCACAGATTGATGGCTGGTTGTACTGTACCTTACATTCATTTACGATTTTATGTATTTATGCTTGACTAGCCGACTTCTGTTAATTTAGTTAATATAAAGTCGAACTTTCATCGAAGTGATCTATTGTTCCTATATTTCACCCCATCGACAAATCGTCCTACGCGATCGTGACGAGCGAGTATCACGGGATGAAAAATTAGGTTTCGATAATTTACAAGCCGTTCTGGAAGTAGTTGAGTTCGGCCAATGTTGATGAACCATGGAACAACCGTTTAGTTGACGATCATGTGGTGTAGAGGAAGGTAGACGCATCTTCTACAACGATAAACAGTGGTTTTACAGGGAGTTACATAGTTAGGGGATGCCACCTGTCAAGCGCAGGGCTTCAAGGTTTAGGGACTATTTATGCATAGTCACTGAAATACACAAATACACACACGCACACACGCACACACACACACACACACACACACACACACATACGCACATACACACAAACACACATCCACACACAAGCACACACATACACACGCACGCATATATGTCTATATCTACATATATCTATCAATGT
This sequence comes from Octopus bimaculoides, assembly GCF_001194135.2. Lineage (NCBI taxonomy): Eukaryota > Metazoa > Mollusca > Cephalopoda > Octopoda > Octopodidae > Octopus > Octopus bimaculoides. The sequence goes on from NC_068986.1 coordinate 408,079, forward strand.
ATGTACATATAACATAGATAGATAAGCTGATAGACAAACAGACAGTTAGATAGATAGATAGATAGATAGATAGTTGGTTAGTCAGTTAGACAGACAGACAGACAGACAGATAACTATACTTGACGTATTGAATTGTTTTTGCTCGTACATGTAAATGCAAACGTTCTCCTATCTCGCTCTATTTCTCAGCATATATACGTGTGTGTGTGTGTGTGTGTGTGTGTGTGTGTGTGTGTGTGTGTGTGTGTGTGTGTGTGTGTGTGTGTGTGTGTGTGTGTGTGTGTGTGTGTGTGTGTGTGTGTGTGTGTGTGTGTGTGTGCGTGAGTGTACTTATACATAGTTCAAGGATATCATTATAAATATAGAAACAGTGTACATTAACAACAAATTTGATGTTCTATAAGTTTAGAGTAAGATGTATTTGATGATGGTTATTATAAGTCGAGCTTCTAAGCTTCTGCAGAAGCTGGTCTCTGGCGAGAGCAACGTGTCTTACTTTCAAAATGACGCTGCAATAAGCAACGCTTGGATTTTTTAATCTCTCTTCTATCTTATCTGTTCCTTTTCATTTCCTATTCTGTTCTTTGCTCGCTCTCTCTCTCTCTCTCTCTCACTCTAGTTTTCTTTCCCACTCTCTCTCTCTCTCTCACTCTAGTTTTCTTTCCCACTCTCTCTCTCTCTCTCACTCTAGTTT
>NC_068986.1:409046-419046 GCF_001194135.2 Octopus bimaculoides
CTCTCTCTCTCTCTCTATCTCTCTCTCTCTCTTTCTCTCTCACTCACTCTAGTTTTCTTTCCCACTCTTTCTCTCTCTCTTTCTTTTTCTCTCTTTCCCTCTCTCTCTCTCTCTCATGCTTTCTCTCTTTCCGCTACAAGAATTTAATCCGAAACGTTAAAACTTTTCTATTACTCTGAGTACTAAACAAATAAAAGCAAACAAGAATGACGACGATGACAACAACAACAACAACAACAACAACAACAATGATGATGATGATGATAGAATGAAAAGAAATACCACTGCCGAATATGTGGAGATGGAGAAGAAACAATAAATCACATTGTCTCTAGTTGCCCAGTCCTGTCTATTTCAGAATTTCATTGACATTTTTCGTTTCTTGGTTCGATTTCCATCGATCAACCTTTTTAAGGTTGCAAATAATGACGCTATCATTCTCTTGTAGTCTTACGTTCATTCTGTCGTAGATTTCCTTCTGTTCATCTGTCACGTCGCCATTAGTTTTATTGTCTTCTTTTAGATCATCTCTATGTCTCTTCTCGAGTAAACTACCACTGCTCCTTTCCTGTGCTATGAGATTACTTCTATTAGTAAGAACTGTATTTTCATTCTTATCTCTGCTGCTATTTTCCATGACCCGTCTTTTGATAGCTTCGAGCTCTACTTCTGTGAACCAGCGATTTTTTCTTATTGCTCTAGCTTGATCACATAGTCTCTGTTCCGTGAGTTGAAACAATCCCTTTTCTCTCCATTGATCATACATACGTTTTCGGTAACCCCTAATTTTAGCACCCTTTTCATCTACCGGGCTGCTCAGGTAGTAACACTCTATGACCACAGTAAGTGCAGAGGTACCAAGGATCAACTCCTGATAGACAAAACTGTACTTAGAGTCTGCAAGAGGAGGAAAATTAACTTAGCCATGTCATGGATCGACTACCGTAAGGCTTACGATATGATCCCAGGTTCTTAGATTATGGAGTGTATGAATCTATTTGGTATTGCATCGAATGTTGAGCGATTTCTTGGAAAATGTATGGCGAATTGGAGGACGGACCTGACGGCATAGGGAAGAAGTTTCGGGACAGTAGAAATAAGGACGGGCATCTTCCAATGGGACTGCCTGTCCCCATTGATCTTTGTGCTGTGCTTGATACCACTAACACTGATTCTGAGGAAAACAAAAGCTGGGTATGTATCCAAAAGCCATGTCAAATGTCAACCATTTGTTATTCATGGATGACCTCAGACTTTATGGTAAAGATGAAGCTCAAGTCAGTTCCCTCGTTGATACGATATATACCTTCAGTGCTGATATCAGAATGGAGTTCGGACTGAAAAGGTGTGGTGTGTTACTCTTGAAGATAGGCAAAATCAAATGTATAGACGGGATAACGATACCGTTGGGGGAGGTTATGAAGCAGATAGAAGAGACGTGCTATAAGTAGTTGGAGATTTTGGAAATGGATAAATTGATTGAGAAAGAAATGACAGAAAAGTTTAAGGTAAAGTACTTGCGCAGATTGAGACTGATCCTTAAGTCAAAATTAAACGAACAGAATAAGATTGTAGCTATCAGCACCTGGGCGGTTTCACTTTTTAGATATAGAACAAGGGTAATCGCATGGACAGTAAACGAACTAAACAGCTTAGACAGAAATACAAGGAAGTTGCTAACTTGATATGGGTCACTCCACCCGAAAAGTGACACAGACAGGCTATATGTACCAAGAAAAAGAGGGGGAAGAGGACTTATTGGATGCGAACACAACTTTACAGCAGAAGAAAACAACATAGCATGGTATGTAAAAAATGCCGCAGAACCGCTAGTATTAAAAGTAAGAATGTTAGGCTTGTGTGGGATGAAAGATTGCAAAGATAATGCACTATACAAGAAATTGAAAACGAATGATATTGAAAATAGATGGGTAAAGAAAAGAATGCATGGACAATTTCATAGCGATGCAAAAAGATAGGACAGACAGAGAAAAAGATGGCTGTGGATGACTAAAAGTGATTTAAAACCGGAAACGGAGGCTCTACTCTGTGCTGCCCAAGAGCAAGCGCTAAGAACAAACTACATAAAATACAGAATAGACAACATAGCAGAAAGTGGACAAAACGATGAAACCATATGGCATATTACCAGCCAATGTACGCCACTAGTCCAAATGGAAATGCAAAGATCCTATGGGATTTTATGATTCAGTGCGACCACGAGATAGAGAATAGGAAGCCAAACATAGTCTTAATTGAGAAAGAAAACAAACTATGCTGGATCATAGATATAGCATGCCCAGCTGACAACAAGGTATGCGATAAGGAAGAAAGAAAAGTCGAGAGGTATGACAGGTTAGTTTGGGAGGTAAAGCAGTTGTGGTCGATGAAAAATGTGATTGTAGTACCAAAAATTGTCGGAGCCCTGAGAACAGTGAGCAAAAATCTCGAGAAGTACGTGGAACAAATAGGAGCTGCAATAAGTGTGGAGCACTTGCAGAAAGCAGCACTGCTTGGAACCGCTCGAATACACTGGAAAGTGGTCGAAAAATAAGAGGTGTTACTGGTAGTGAACAGCTAACACTGTAATACATCTCCAGCGTTAGAAACTGTGCAAAGGCAATAATAATAATAATAATGATAATAATAATAATGATAAATTGTAATATAACTAAAATAACAGTTGAATGAAAGTCAATAAAACATGATGAACACGAGATATTTACTAACAATCTGTATTTTGTAAGAGATAATGATGGAAAATGCATAAAATGGGAAAATGTGATTTATAATGACATTTCGCTTAGTGTCTGCAAACCATCAAAAACAGTTAGAAGAGCAGCAGCAACGACAACAACAACAACAACAACATCAGAAGACAACGCAATGATTTGAGACGCGAGTTTTGCTTTCTTTAACACATTTTCACTTATTAGAACAACAAAAAAGAAATGATTTATAAGTTATTTCTTTTTGTAGTAATTGTATCCATATGGGCATCGTCATCATCATCATCATCATCATCATCAGCAGCAGCAGCAGCAGCGGCATCGTCGTCATCGTCGTCATTGTTATCGTCGACGGCGTCTTCAGCTTTCTCTCCGTCGTTGTTGTTCTCCTCCTCGTCCTCCACTTCATCCTCCACTTCATCCTCCTCTTCATCCTCCTCTTTATCTTAACCTCTTTCTCCTCCTCCGCTGCTCTGTCACTATTGTCGTCGTTGTCATCACCATCGTTAATGTCGTCAACGTCATCATCTAAGAAATCTACAAGCCACAACATTTATATGAAGAGGTACACGCCCACACTAGCAAACACACACACACACACACACACACACATACACACACACACACAAATACTGACAACGATAGATACATACGTTCATATCTCCACACTCACACATACTCACACAAACAAATGGAAGGACAGAGAGAGAGGGAGAAGCGAGAGAGAAACTCACACTTTACTTATTTGCATACAATTGTCAACGTTATCAGATCATTAATCTCTGGTTCATTTTTGTTTTGGCCAATCAGACTTCCGTACAAATGTAAATATTTCGTTGGGTGTCCAGGTGTATCCCTATTTGTATGTGTCTTAGTTTCGAGCAGTTCTGAATGCGTTTCTCTTCTATATATCGGCAATCCTCATTTCTCAGTGAGAACGGTCGATAGCAATGTCTGTCACACTGGTAAAACTGACCGTTTTACCCCTGCAGGCAATTCTACAACCAGCTAAACTGCGACCAAACTGAGGACCAAAGAAGCAATTCACTGTCCAGCTCAAGACCATTTTGAAGACCGATCGGGAATGTACATTGCATGTCCAAGCCATCTCAGCTCAATAACTGCTGGTGTTAGTTCAACAGAGGATTTCTATGTGTATATTATATTTCACCAAGTGATAGATTATCTTAAAGACTTCCCAGGTTTAGTGTGTCGGCTGTATGGAATCCCTGTATAGAAGAGCGGAAACACAGACTTCTAAGTAAACGCGTTGCTTTCTTTCGCTGCCATTTCTATCGCCACTATAATAGCCTCTATTCTTTGAACCTGGTTCGGCTCATGGATCATTTGTCGCATCTTTGTGCTGGTAAGGTTAGGTGTGCTGCATTTTTTCGAGGCGAAGTGGGCGATAATGTATTGTATCAGTACGTTTTCTTATGGGGTTTTGTTTGAGTGTTCGGTTGCATTAGTTTTTATCTTGTGTGTTGTTTGTGTATCGCAGGTTGTGTTCTTCTGTCGGGTATCGGCCTTCTATGGCACATCTTGTGGGTTTTGCTCATTTTGTTGGGTATTTACATTATGAGTTTATTCTTGTATGATTTTAAAGGGGTGTTGCATAGTAGTAGTAGTAGTAGTAGTAGTAGTAGTACTAGTAGTAGTAGTAGTGTGTGTAACACCTAAATCAACTGTTTTATAGTATTTATGATTATCCCTCCGCCGTTCTTTTGCTTGGTTTTGTTATGGGTTCCGCTAATTATTATTACTGTCATTATTATTATTATCGCTTTCATTGTCATCTTCTTTCAGTTCTGTTTCATTTCCTTTTCTTGCCGAGTGCCTTCCTGACACTTAGGACAGAGATACGTGCTGTATACATTTGTAGGCCATTAAAATAATCACACTAGATTGTTCATTTACAAAGTCATGTGACAGAAACAAGGGGGAGAAAGACATAGAAAAAGAAAAAAATATAAAATATAAAGGTAAACAAAGAAAAGGGCAAAAAAAAGGAAAGAAAATTCACAGCACCAAAACCCTTCTCAGTCCGGGTGACGCACCAGTTAAGACAATCTTTTGCGCTTCCTGCACGAATGGTAATCCAGGGATCATTCTCAAAGCATTTTCAGTTCCTTTACTGATCATTTCAAGTGTTCCTACGATTATTGTTAATAATAATCTTTTCTACTATAGGCACAAGGCCTGAAATTTGGTGGGAGGAGATTAGTCGATTACTCCAGTATTTCACTGGTACTTAATTTATCGACTACGAAAGGATGAAAGGTAAAGTCGACTTCGGTGGAATTTGAACACAAAATGTAGCAGTAGACGAAATACTGCCAAGCATTTCGCCCGGCGTGCTAACGATTTCGCGACCTCACCGCCTTAAAAAGGATTAAATACAATGGCCTACTCATTAACCTGTTGAGTGATAAGCGTTTGTCATGATTTAAAGCTATTATTGCAGTTCGTCTTTTAAAACTCCTTTCAAATTTATTTTCGCACTGCTACACATGGAGTAGGAATAATTATGTTTTATAAAAGATTTGAATATAGATAAGGAAACATTGAACTACCTTTATCATAAGTTTCTTGGCACCAGTGAGTCGAAATTAAAAAAAAAAAAGCTGCTATTTTTATTAAACTACAAATCGGGGAACTGACGAAAGGCGTCGGTTTTGACGACTGTGTTTAAACTTCTGTTGAAAAGCTGGCAAGTGCTCTTCGAATCTTCGGTGAAGTGCGAAAGTTTGAGATATATAAAAAGATAGTTTAAAACGATTGATAGATTTCATCATCTTCCATTAATGTAAAGATGAATCTTTCCATACAATCAATTTGACTATTTTCCAAGAAACGTTAACGAGCACAGCTACTGAGCAACTTGAACGTTTACTGGCAGAGATATACTAAAGGCTAGTTGGAAATTAGTTTGGAAGATCATTTATTTCCGTTGCTATTTGAAATGCAAAATATCCATTAGAAATATTGTATATATATTAGATTTGTATGTTTTATTATTTCCGTTGTAAACATATTTTGGGGGATGATATCGTATTATTTTATCTTTTAATTAAACAGAAAACTGAAAGTTATTCACAGCCTGAAGAACATTCAGAACAACAGCGTTAAAACTAACTAGAATGAGATATTTCCATTCAAAAGGTTTCCCAAGTGCAGACCGGTGCTCAGTGTGCTATTATTAGCCTGTGTTTTGTAGTTAAGGTGGCGTGCTGGCAGAATCGTTAGCACGCCAGGCTAAATGCTTAGAGGCATTTCGTTCGTCTTCACGTTCTGAGTTCAAATTCTGCCGAGGTCGACTTTGCCTTTCATCCTTTCGGGGTTGGTAAAATAAGTGCTAGTTGAGTACTGGAGTCGATCTAATCGACTGGTCCCCTGTCCCCAAAATTTAAGGCTTTGTGCCTGGAGTAGAAAATTATTATCATTATTATTATTATTATTATTATTATCATCATCATCATCATTACTATTGTTATCATCATCATTACTATTGTTATTATTATTATTTTCATTATTGTTATTATTATTATTATTATTATTATTATTTGGAAGAAGTAAAAATTGAAAATATTGTAAATAATTTCAGATATGCTGTGTACATGTGCAAGCCTTCAGGTTTTTACTATGTATATGTCTACATATTGTATTAATCATTCCCAAAGCATCGGCCCTTTTTATTAAACACCTTCACTCTGGTTTTCTCTGTTTCTATATCGTTCTGTTTGGATACTTTCTCTTGTTCTTGTGGAGACCTTATTGTCGTATATTGGAACTGACTATGAGATATTTCTTTCCCTGTTGATAATAGTCAATTATATCAGATCAAGGTACTGTAATTTCCCTGTCTATGTGAATTGACACGCTCCAAGGAATAGTCGGTCGGCCATCTTTTGACAGCCTTTGTGGTAAATGTTGGAATGATCACTTCTGTGATGGATTTCTTTATTCTAGCCTAATTCCCAGTGTATGAAAATTCAATTCCGTGAAGCTCTTAATCGTTTGGAGATTTGGAAAGAAAAACAGAGTGACTTAAAAATACTAGGTGCACACAGCTCAAGCGACAAAAATTATAAAGCCATCATACTTCATATTTTATGTATATATGCCGTTGTCTAAGAGCACATCTCTTTAAAGACATGTTGTGTTAAAAGCACAATATATTTCAGAGCACCACAAACATCGTTCCAGCAGTGTCCCACAAGAATGTCTGATGCGTTTTGGTTGTGTTGGGTTTTGTCAATAATGTTTACTTGCTAATCATATGTCCAGATGAAATATGTTCCTTCTGATGTATAAGAAACAATCAATAATATATTCACTGGTATTGCGGGTAACCGCCGGGCTGAATAAAGATTCGATGTACGCAATTGAAACAGCCAAACAGCATAGAATTAAAATAACCATCAATATATCATACTTGACATATACACACTGTTGACAGGTACCTTACTGTGGGTTTCTTTTTATCTGGAAATACTTTCTTCATAGACATTCTCTGTCTTCCATTGCTTGTAATTCTTTATTTCAACCTTAGGATTATTTCCGTATTCAAAATTTTCATCCTTAGAATTTTCAGGTTGTGTAAGCTAATTATATTCCCCTTTATTCATATTTTAGCTTGTGCTATTCCGGTTTGCATTTTCTTGGTCGGTATTCCGCAGTATGCTGGCATTTGAATTTGATGAGGTTTTCTTATATATTTCATTTGTTTTGCATGCGCTAACTTTATCTTAACGATTTATGTTATCAAATGTGCTTCATGTTTGTGTGAACATTGTTTACATTTTGATTGTTCACTTGCATCGTTGTTTATTTGTTTTATTTCTTTTAGGTGCTCTATGGCTATATCTAAAAGATATTTTTTTCTTTTCTTTTGAGAATGTATCTAGCTACTAAAGTAGTTAGTCTTATAAATTCTAAAGTTATTTTATGTTAGAAATACTTTTTACAGATATTATAGGTACATGTAATAATTTGGGTTTAGATTTTTGAGCGTAACTGCAGAATGAGCATATAATGTAGAAAGATGTTCTTCTCATATCGATTTATACGTCTTCTGTTTTATTTGCGGGGCTTAAAGAAAAGCGTATGGTCCTTTACTTAGATTATGGAATTTTTTAACCATCGAGTAACAGAATGTTGCTTTCTGGCGATGCAGAGATTTCCACGCTCCATTTTTCGTACGTTTTACGCATCAAATCGAAAGCACGCATTTTCTTATAACCGTGGATGAAATTCAAGTTATATCTAATTTATATTGTTTGTCATTTTTATTTGGAGGCGGGGGTAAATCTACCTGGTGGCTATTTTGCCATATGTTCCGTTAGTGCATTTATATGTCATGGTTAGTCGACCAATAGGGCCAACATCTGAAATACATTTTATATATATATATATATATATATATTTCTATATATATATATATATATATATATATATATATAAGGAAAAACGCAATGCAATCTTTGCTAACAGAGTAAACTATTACCTAGTATCTTCGTCGTTTATTTTCTTCGGAGCAATGAAGTAAAGTTCTCTCTTGTTATTTACTCTCCGATATTACTTATATTATTCTGCCTGACAAAGTGATCATGTCTTCAAATGTTGCGCTTGAAACAGATTGAACAACAGAACGAATTTGAAAACATAATGAACACTTTGAGATAAAGAAGCAAGTTTGAGTGTTACACTTTAAGCCAACCCATTTTTTTATTTTTATGATGAAAGAATGTTTTATTTATTCATTTATTGCCCACAGAGGGGACAAACAAGGACAGACAAAGGGATTAAGTCGATTACATCGACCCCAGTGCGTAACTGGTACTTATTTAATCGATCCCGAAAGGATGAAAGGCAAAGTCGACCTCAGCGGAATTTGAACTCAGAACGTAACGGCAGACGAAATACCGCTTTAGATTTTAAAGGTTTTCTCCAAAAAGCAAACTCAAAAACAACTTCTACGACTTGGACAGAACTCTATCGTGTCAAAGTATTGTTTATATTCCTGTTCAAGATTATTGAACTGAGTTATATTGAGGATGATGTCATTAATTAATTTGCCAATTGCTTAAGGCGCGTCTGGACTTTCATCAAGTTCTGAATACAAACCGGAAGACGTTTTAAGTGCAATGCTTTACACGCAAAAAAAAAAAAAAAATGTAGCAATCTTATAAAGATTTAAAACTGTTAAAAAATAACGCAGATTTTCTTGCCTTTCGTTTGAAAAAGCAAAATTATACTTGCTTGGAAATATGTAACAGCTTGTACCTATAGAAACGAAATTTTGATTTAGCAGTTTAAAGAGAATTATCCTCTTTTTTTATTCTGGAAACATTAATGGACTTTCTGCAAGTTTATCTGAAAGGCATGCTGTAAGTGAATGGTGACTTTTTATAGATTCATCTCTATGAAGAGTAAAATCTGTTTTATTGCATAATAGAAATTTAAAATATCTTTCCCCATTGCTCATCCAGGGAATTTCAAAGAACCTTATATATTCGCATTGAGATCCTTTTTAATGCAACTGAATACAACGACCACCAACTGAATCTTTGTTGCGATCTTAAAATAATTCCTATGTTAATGGGAATACATGTTGGATTCACCTGAGACTACTGCTTTCTATGGAAGTCGCAATGCGCAGCGCATTAGCATGTAGCCAATTCTTTTTAGTTAATACGGAGAAGATATATTTTTAGCACCTCTTCGCATTTAGTTTGGTTTAATGAACTTATGTGTGAAGTGTATTTGGAAAGTGTGTGGGTATGCAGGTATTTTGAAAATATCTCACGGAGTGACGACCGTGCCCTACGTAGTTCGAGGCTGCCCTTTGGCAAGGCATGGCACCTGTTCAGCTACTCTGCCAGGAATTCAGTGAAGTCATGGGACTCCAGCATGGTGGATTGTGAAGAGATAGCGGAACCGAGCCAACGATGCTTCTTACATTGACGCTTCGCATAGGAATCCTAGAAGGTCAACAGTCAGGATCACGAAGATCTATCGAGCGAGTAACTGCAACGCATCTACAGGGGTGACGTACATGTTGGTGTAATCAGCTGATGAAGGATTCACAGTAACTCAAGCTTCCAATTTGAATTCATGATAATGGAATACGATGGTGACAGAGTAATGGGAATCCACGGAAACAGCGAAAGAAATGATTAGAAAATGTCTGAGGACTTCGTTTCTCAGAGAAACATTTCCAAAATTAAGTGCAAAGAAGGAGGTTTTAGAGGGCCTCAAAACCGAAAGAT
>NC_068986.1:420573-422118 GCF_001194135.2 Octopus bimaculoides
TATATATATATATATATGTATGTATGTATGTATGCATGTATATATATATATATATATATATGTATGTATGTATGTATGTATGTATGTATGTATGCATGCATATATATATATATATATAATATCATCACAAAACTGGTTGCGGACATAGACGCATGCGCACACAAGCACTATTACTCCTCAAGAATTCATGTTGGCAACGTAATTCCATATCTTCCTTGAAACCAGCTGCTGCTACTGCTGAGATTACAGCTGTTGTTGATGCTGTTGTTCTTTTTGTTGTTGCCACTATTGTTGTTGAAGATGGCGGAGGCAGTGCTGGTGCTGGTGACTGCAGATGGTAGTGGTGGTGGTGGAGGTGGTGGTTGTGCTCGTGGTTGTGGTAGTGATGACGAGGGCAAATTGACGGTAGACGTGGTGGTAGGGGTGGGGACGGTAGAGGTGGGGATGGTAGGGTGTTGATTCAGGTGACGGTGCTGCTACTGCTGCTGCTGATGATGATGATGATGATGAGGAGGAGGAGGCGGATGATAGTTATATTGTCTTAGTTGACATTTTCTTCGTGACCATCACAACACCAACGTCGACCTGACCTTGAATCTTTAAGCTGATAAATTTCCCCTCAAATCGCGCCCACCCTTCTATGACTTTTAGTCAAGATGGAAGGAGGTGAGCATGTGACCCTTTTACAGAGCGCCAGACAAAATTGGAAGGGAGAAAGTTGGGGAGAAGAAAGCTTTTTGAAACCAAAGACGGGCCGGAATGGTTATAAGGGAGCAGACTCACCTAAAGTCTGCCAAGGAGCTGATGACTGCGGTGTTAAACTGGGAGACATATTAAGTCTACTACCCAAGTAGGCCAAGGTGGGATTTGAACACAGAATGCAAACAGCTGGAACAAAAACCACCAGCATCCGGACCGACCTTGTCACAGCTCCATCAAACAACTGCCTTGAACTTGTAGGTTGTTTGTTTGTTTGTATTTGCTTTCTTTTTACTTTTTCTTTTTTTCCTTTTTTGTATTGCTTTGTTATCGGGACCGAAATGATGAAAAGTAAAATTGAACCTCAATAGGGTTTGAACCTAGAGCTCAGAGTGTCGGAACATATGCCACGAGTCGAATAATGGCAATATTAACAATTGCCAATAAATGCCGAAAGGCTGAAAACTCTAGAAGTTGTTGTTGTTTTGGTAGATGTGGTGTTGGTGGCGACGTGGCGGCAGTGACGGGGGAGGTGACGAGGATGGTGATGGTGGTGATGGTCATAGTGTTGATAAGTATATTTCTTGTAGCAGTGATGGTTTAGTGACGTTTGTGCTGGTGGTGGCGGTGGTGGTGGTCATCGTCGTCGTGGTAGTGTTGATGGTGATGGTAGTGGTGGTGGTGGTAGTGATACTGGTGTCGGTGGTGATGTTGGCTGTGTTGGTAGAAGTGGTGGGGGAGGTGTTGTTATTATTGTTGTTGGTGGTGAGGATGCTGGTGGAGGTGGTAGTAGTGGTGGTGGTGGTGCTGGCGGTTGTCATGTTACTTGTGGCATTGCATGTGTTG
>NC_068986.1:422295-424052 GCF_001194135.2 Octopus bimaculoides
GTGGAGGTGGTGGTGTTGGTAGTGGTGGTGGTGGTGATGCATGTTTTAGTGATTGTGGTGTTGGTGGGGGTGCTGGTGGTGGTGGTGGTGGTGGTGACGCTGGTGGAGCTGGTGCTAATAGTGCCGGTGGATCTGTTGGTGGTGGTGGTGGTGGTGGTGGTGGTGGTAGTACTAAAATTGACGATACACTGTCGGTGATAAAACATCGTTGTCAGTGAAAAGGTGTAATTCATTCACAAGGAAAGGTGCACACGTTCTATCGCCGTGTTGCCGTGGCTCTTTACATAAAAGCAACAACAACAACAACAACAACAACAGAGATAACAACGGCAACAAAAACACCTGTAAAAGCTGCAGCAGCAGCAGCAACAGTTGTTATAGTAGCGGTAGCAGGAGCAGCAGCAGTAGCAATAGCAGCAGTAAATTGTCAAAGCCAGTCTCTGAGTAGTCAACGTCATGTTGTCTTCTCTCTCATAAAATCAGTTGATATAAAGAGTTGTGGAATACCGCGTCTATCGGGCGACACAAGCAAAGCACGCACTTAACATCGTTTACAAACGAGAGCCAAGTGTTACAAAGTAAGCGGTCGAGTTTATTTTCTTCCCATAGAGGTGCTCACTCTTTCTCTACCTATCTCTTTGTCTTGCTTTTCGCATCCTTCTTCTCTCATTTTCTCTTTATTTACATATTTCTTTCTGTCTTCGCTTCTTTATTTTCAATATCGTTTATGTTTGTATACATACATACATACATACATACATACGTATATATATATACATACATATAAATATATATACATATATATATATATATATATATATATATATATATATATATATATATATATATATATATATATATATATATACATATATATATATATATATACATACATACATACATTCATTTTGCTGATTACTCTACACTTTCTTTAGTTTCTGTCTATTTTAACTCCGGTTTTCCCCTCTTCTTTCGTTCTTTCTTTCTCTCTTTCTACGTTTCTAGCCTGTATAGTTACATCATTTTCTTTCTATTTTTCTTGCTTTATCAACTTTTTCTTTTTTCTTTCATTTTTCTTCATTTTGCGCTTATTCTTCATTCCCAGATCCATCGTTTCATTTTAGCACGTCTTGTATATTTCATTTTTAAATATCACATTTCTTCATCTTTCTTTCTGTATACCTTCAAAATAATTCCAACTTTCATTTCAATATTCTACTTTCGTTTTCAACTTTGTTTCCGACTTAATTCCGTTTCTTTTAATTAAAATATATATTTTTTTTAATCGTATGAGTGATTATCCTTTCGTTTTTACAACTACAAAACAGGGCAGCACCGAGGTGGGTGATATACCTCTTTAGGATCTCCCAGCAAATGTACAGAAAGCTCAAAATATTGTCAATCAAATTTTATACAGAACGAATTGATTGATTTGATGCTGTTTATTGTTTTCTTTACATATTCTTTCTGTCGTTATTTACATAATCCACTGATCCACAAAAGTGATTGAAGGACTGCGTGAATTTTCTTAATTATGTGGACCATTTTCACAAACAATGCATTGCAGCTTACTGGAGCCAGACTCCAGGTGATATCGAGCTTAAATAATAAAACTGTTGTTTTCAAATATTTTTTGCTGGCTCCACTTATCGCATTCACAACACGATTCAAATATCTACAAAACAGCTGAAATAAGTGACGTATATATACACATACTTGCATATATATATATATATATATATATATATATATATATA
>NC_068986.1:424065-424618 GCF_001194135.2 Octopus bimaculoides
CACACACACACACACACACACACACACACACATATATATATATATATATATATATGCATATAACCATATATGTACGTGCATATATGTGTATGTATGTTCACATCTGAATGTGTACACGTGTGTGCGTGCATGTATAGACGTGTGCGAGTAGGTGTGTTATTGCATGTGCGTATGCTCGCGCGCATGTGGGTGTACGTATACGTGCTTTGGGGTACGTGTACATGCGTGTGCGTATGTGAGTATATACGTGCGGTCGTATATTTTTGTGTAATATCAAATCTGTTGAACGAATTAGGTGTACCGTGCAACATATAAACATAATTTCATATGTGTTAATGAATACATGTAATATATATATATATATATATATATATATATATGTGTGTGTGTGTGTGTGTGTGTGTGTGTGTGTGTTTACATGTCCATATGTATCTGCACGTGTGTGTGCAAACATATATATATATATTTATGTATGGACATTCATATATATACATATATGTATATATATATATATATATATGTATGTATATATATATATATATATATATGTATA
>NC_068986.1:425502-426088 GCF_001194135.2 Octopus bimaculoides
TATATATACATACATATATATATATATATATATATACATAGATATGCATATATATATAATATATGTATATAAATATATACACATACATAAATACATGCATATATATGCAAACACATACATACAGACAGACAGACAGACATGTGTGAGTGATGTTAGATAAAAAGCTAAGCTTGATAGAATGTATATGCTTTGTTTAACTGCTGTGAGTAGAACAAATAATGAAAGAGAATTTAAATCTTACTTAATTTGGCATTGTTGTTATCACACACGCGCGCGTGCAGAACCCAACATATGCAGCACACACAGGTAGACAGATACACTCGCACACGCGCATGCAAGCGACACACACGCCCACGAACACACACGTGTGTGTTTGTATATATATTTCAATATCTAACTATACACGCACAACACACGCATGCTTTATATTCTTAATTTATATTTATACTTGTATTTACATACATACATATATATGTGTGTGTGTATATATATATATATATATATATATGCATATACATATATATATGTATGTATATACGCACATAGACATATATGTGAAGTATCTATATATACGCATATATATATA
>NC_068986.1:426353-436187 GCF_001194135.2 Octopus bimaculoides
AGAGAGAGAGAGAGAGAGAGAGAGAGAGAGAGAGAGGAAAGACCGTGCTACGAAGCTTTTGAACAATCTCAAGCATCTGCTCCAACCGATCATGCTTTGCTTTTTTTCGAATGAGAAAAATTTCTGCCAGGCTCAGATGGTGAACCCACAGAACAACCACTGGGTTGCCGTGTCCACAAAACATGTACCGAGAGTGATAAAAATCAAACATCCGGTCAACCTCATGGTGTTTGGAGTGATCACTAGTGATGGCGACGTTATGCCTCCATTCATCTCACACGGCCTCAGACATAACACAAAGGCTTACATCAAGTGCTTGGAGGAGGTAGTGCTCCCCTGGGTCAAGATGGTGGCTGCTGGAAGACCCTGTGTCTGACAACAGGACTCTGCACTATGCCACACAAGCAGGAGAACTCGTCAAGGTTCTCAGACAATTTCTGCGACCACATCACCCCTAACATCTGGCCGCCTAACTCCCGAAACTGAAACCTCCTTGATTATTGTCTGGGCGCAGTTGTGTAAGAGATCAACAAAACTCCTTGTAACAGCAAAGATGAGCTGAAGGCAAGGATTATGGCAGCATTCAGCAACTTTAAAAAAGAGACCGTCCAGAAGAGTTGCAGGAGATTCCGAAATCGTCTGGAGGCCATGGTTGAAGCCAATGGCGATTTTATTGAATAAATTTACTCTTTAGTATTTGAAGATATTTTAATGTAATTTTGGTAAATATATCTGTTAAAATGAGATGTCAGTATTATTTTCATATTTGCGTAATTTAGACGACAATTTATTCAAAATATCTTGTATAGTTATGTATATACACACCTGTAGATAGATATGTAAATATACAGTCTCACAGATTCTCTCGACCACACATACTCATTATCACAAATCATTTGTTCTTTTTGAAATCTACTATTTGCGAGATAGCTGTTAAAAGGCGATGGTAGTAGTAGTAGTAGTAGTAGTAGTAGTAGTAGTAGTGTCTTTTTAATATTCCTTTGTACTATAAGCACAGAACCTGAAATTTTAGGGAGTGGGATTGGCAAATACATCAATCCTAGTGTTTGACTGGCACCTATTTTATCAACCCCGAAAGGAATTTGAACTCAGAATGTGAAAATGGACGAAACGCCGCGAAGCATTCTACCAACTCTCCGCCATCTTTCGTTTTAATAATAATTTCAAATTTTGGCACAAAGCCAGCAATTTCTGATGAGGGAATATGCCGATTTCATCGACTGCAGTACTCAACTGGTGCTTGTTTTATCGACCCCGAAAGGATGAAAAGCAAAGTGGGCCTGGACAGAATTTGAACTCGGAACGCAGAGACAGACGAAATGCCACCGAGCATTTTTCTGCCGTGCTAACCATTCTGCCAGCTCGCCGCTTTCTTTCGTTTTAATATTGATTTCAAATTTTGGCACAAGACCAGCAGGTTTGGGGGAAGAGATAAGTCGATTACGTCGACCCCAGGACTCGTATTTCATTTATCGATCCCAGTACTCAAATAGTACGTATTTTATCGATTGCAAAAGGATGAAAGCAAAGCCGACCATGGCGGAATTTGAGCTCAGATGACGACGAACTAATTACCGCTCAGCACTTCACCCGATTCTGCCAGATTGTCCCCTTACCTTTCGTTTTAATATTGAAATTCCGTCAGAATAGACTTTGATTTTCCTTTTTCTATGGTCAATGTATTTAAGAACCATTTAATATCTTGGTTTGTCATTTTTGTGACTGCTTGAAAGACAATTGTGCCTGACAAAATCTGAAGGTCTAACAATTCCATTGTAC
This sequence comes from Octopus bimaculoides, assembly GCF_001194135.2. Lineage (NCBI taxonomy): Eukaryota > Metazoa > Mollusca > Cephalopoda > Octopoda > Octopodidae > Octopus > Octopus bimaculoides. Next base: position 428,154 of record NC_068986.1, read on the forward strand.
ATGCCCAATCCTACAAATTTATCTTTTGTCAGTCAATACTGAAATGATGATGATGATGATGATGGTGACGACGACTACGACGCCTTTTATAATTATTGCTAGTAATACTATTATTTTTATTATTCTGGGGTCAATAAAATATTTTCCAGTTACATACTGTTTCAATTTAGTTCACTGTACCTATACCTGAGCAAATTTGTCACCTTGTTTTTAGGCAAGAAATTTTCATACTCTTCTTCTTCTTCTTCTTCTTCTTCTTCTTCTTCTTCTTCTTCTTCTATATCATCATCATCATCATCATCATCATCATCATCATTATTATTATTATTATTATTATTATTATTATTATGCTTATTCAGTATCGGAATCGTTAGCGCGTTGGACAAAATGCTTAATGGCATTTATTCTGGCTCCTTATGTTCTGAGTTCAGAAACTGCCGACGTTGTCTTTGCCCTTCATCTTTTTTGGATCGATGAAATAAATAGCAATTGAACGCTGGAGCCGATGTAATCGACTTAACACTTCCACCGAACTTGCTAGCCTTGTGCTAAAATTATTATTATCATTATTATTATTATTATTATTATTATTGTTGTTGTTGTTGTTGTTGTTGTGTCTACGTAGCCCTGACCGCAGTTCCGTATACTTTCGGTATATGCACTGCTTTATAATTTCTTTTACCTTCAACTTATTCCGGTGTATCTGTCTGCATGTTGTTATCATTCTCATTTTCATTTTATTTTCATCTCAAGATTTTCATATTTAGATAATTTCTCTATTTATTTATCATATTTTTGGACAGATACTTCAATTAGGGGCACTTTCTCTCTTGGTCGTCATTGGCAACATTATCTAGCTGATTATCTTTAATCGTTTTAACGTGCTTAGATATATTCCAGATAATAGTTGTTTCGTCGTTTTCTGATATATTTTCTAACATATTCACATGCCGCCACATTTTCTTGCTATTTCATATTAATGGCATAATGTACTGTCTATGTAAGCTCCAATTCTGTCATGCCTGCGTTGGTGGTTTCTCATAAGAAAGATTGATGTTTTGCCTTAAATTAGAATCCTTCAGTCTCAGATTTTAAACTTGTACTTCTCAGTGAATGTTGTGAATTTCCTTTGTATATTTCCAGCTTTTGGCCATGTAGGGGCTTTATTTTCCACCGCTTTATCATTGCATTCTGTAGCCTTGTAACCCGATTTTACTCTTTTCTTAATTTCTGTTGGTTTTCCTTTTTCTTCATAGCTACTCGTCATATTGGTCTCCATTTTTTGTATTTGCTGACTTCGTTATACACAGAAAGCAATTTTCTTTTTTTGCTTTGTCCGTATTCTTATTTTGAAGCTGTTTGTCTTCGATTGTTTCTTACAAGATATTTCTATTATTAATCTTTCTACGCCAGATTTTAGGTGCTATATTCTAAATGCAGTCATTTTTCTTTGATGTCTAACGTTGCTAGTCCATGCATTCAGTTAAGATTATTATAATATTATAACAATAACTTTTTATTGGGGTAGCTAAAGTATTAATGGCTTTTATCTCATTTTTTTTCTTTTTTTGCTTTTATCTTTTATCATTTGTGAATGCATTGTACACTGTCGAGTTCGTTAGTTTCTAAGTATTTACAGCCCTGTGTTTTGTATAATTCTTATCAGCATCTTTACCTGTCCTGACATTAGTATTCTTAATTAAGTTTCCGTTCTTCACCTTTACATTGGCACATTTCTAATCCATCCTTTCTTAAGTCCTTGTTCCACACTGTAATCGTAGAAGGACTCACGTATATTTCTTCATATTTTCTATCATTTTCCGTGCGCTCGTTTCCATGTACTTTGCTTGAGTTTAATATTCCTGAATGAATAGCGTTGTAATTATAATAACTTTCTTTACAGAGACTACAGTATATATTCTATATTTAAGAGATGAGGAATTATATACATTATTTACATTTGACGGATATTTGTCCTCATCATGTTTGTTGTAAACACAACATTTCGGCTGATATACCCTTCAGCCTTCATCAGGTGTCTTGGGGAAATTTCGAACCTGGGTTCTCATTCCTAAGGTATTTTTCGATGATATCATCATCGTCATCATCATCATTATTATTATTATTATTATTATTATTATTATGTTTGACTTTTGTTTTGCATTTGTACAAGTTGGATCCAAGTCTCACCCTATTATTATTATTATTATTATTATTATTATTATTATTATTATTATTATTATTACATAAGATATGCGGCCCATATGACACCAGGACAGTATTCAAGAGTAATATAATACTTCGCAGAAACCTCCTTCGGGTAAAACCACCAATAGAAGAGAATATGACCAAAAACTGCGTGTACTTATTTTACTCTTTACACGCCTTCATGTAACCCCGCATCGTATCACGTATATTGTACTGTATCGTCCTATACCCTCTTCGATCAACTTGTAAACCCTTCGTGGTTAATACAGTGATCATCATCTCATTACTGCTGCTGCTGCTGCTGCTGCTGCTACTACTACTGCTACTACTACTACTACTACTACTACTACTACTACCACCTTCAACATCCTTATACTGTTATCATTACTATTTCTATTATTAAGGGTCGTGGATTGGCAGATTGGTTAAAAGCGTCAGAAAAATGTTTTGCGGCATTTGATCCTCCTGTTTTGTGTTCCGAGTTCAAAATCACACCGAAGCCAATTTTGCCTTTCATCTTTTCGGGAGTTATTTGAAAGAAAAAAGCTAAATATTTAGATAAATCTAATTATCTCCACACCTTTCGGTGCGATATGCTATGGGAGGCTATTGCCTCTCTTCTGACAAAAATGATACTTAGCTTTAGTTCTGCCAGTAAAATATTTTATATGTAGGGTTTTGATCATCAAATCGGTGAGCTGGCAAAGTTGACAGCGAGTCGAACAAAATTCTAAGCGGCATTTTTTGATTCTTTATATTCTGAGTTCAGTTCCCACTGAAGTCGATTTTGTCTTTCATCCCTCCAGGGTCGATACAATAAAGTACCAGCGAAATACTAAGATCGATGGTATCCACTACTCCCCCTGTTTCTCTAAATTTCTGGCCTCGAACCAAAAATTAGAAAGAATTGTACTTATGATTATCATTATCATTATTATTAAATTGTTACCCTTCACCCCTTCGGGGGTCAATAAATTAATGTTCCAATCATGTACTGGATTCGATGGTATAGGTTAAAACCCTACCCCCCAAATTGGCGACCTTTCGTCAAAATTAAAACTTGTCGTCTTCGTCGTCATGATCATGATCGTCACCATCATGGCAGTGGATTTCCTGAATCATTAAAGCGCTGAAATGTCTTCTAGGATTTCTTCCAGCTCTTTATGCTCTGAGTTCAAATGCTGTTTAAGTAAATTTAATGTTTCATCCTTAAAGTATTGATAAAATAAAGTACCAGTCATATACTGGACACGTATGGCCATGTTGCAAACTATTGAAGCCGGTAGATAAACAGAATCATTAGAGAATTTCGGCATTTCGACTCATTACTTTCTGAATTCAAATTCCTTCGGGGTCAGCCTCCCGTTTAATCCTTTCGGAGTCAATAGAATAAAATACAAGCCAAGTAATGGGGTCGATGTGATCGACTGTGGTTCCCAAACTTTTTCAGGCTAAGGTCACATTCCCCCACTTACCGTCACAGACATACACCATTTTCTGCAACAAATTTAAAACAACTGTATTTCACAAATAAAGCTTAACCTAATTAACTCTTTATTTTGTTTGTTTGTTTGTTTTTACATCCATTGCCCCGTTTTGGTCACCTCATTATCGCTCCACTTTTCTTCAACGCTCACTGGATTTCTCCATCACCCCTTATATGTCTTCATGCTTCTGCCTGTTCCTCCCATGGCTTGCTTACGTCCACATACAGCAGGTCAGCGTAAGGGCCCTATTTAATAAGAGACTTAAACAAAATAAAACCGATGATTTCTCAGGCATACAATACTAGACTAAACATTTGGGGAATTTAATTCTGCTTTGAGCTCAAGTTCTGTCCAGGTTTTTCGCCATTTTCGTCTGTCTTGCGTCGATTACCATTATCCAATAACGTATTAGAATCGACCGATACGAGTGTGCCATTTTTAACATTGAGCTAAAGTCGTTGTTAAACAAGAATAATTCATTAACTCAAATTATATTTAATTTATGAAAATTGAACGTGCATCAATATAAAAGAAAATACCTAATGTTGAAGGTCATGCATGGTACGTGAATTTTAAAGAAGAAAATATTCAAAACAGAAAATATTTTTTAAGATGACACACACACTGTCCACATATTGAACATTGGCCATGTGTTATACCCCAACTACATAATTCCGGATTAAGTCTTGCTGCACGACACCTTGGACAAGCGTCTTCGACTATAGCCTCGGGTCGACCAAAGCACTGCGTATGGATTTGGGAAATGGAAGCTGAAACAGGTCTGTTGTGTGTGTGTGTGTGCGTGTGTGTGTGTGTGTCTGTGTGTCTGTGTGTATGTGTGTTTGTGTGTGCGTGTGTGTGTGTGTGTTTTGTGTATGCGTTTGTCTTGACAACCGGTGTTGGTTCTTTTACGTCATCCAAACTTAACGGTTAGGCAAAACCGATTGATCGGCCGAGAGAATTAGTACCATGCTTAAAAAGTACTGGGATCGATTTATTTCACTAAACCTTTCAAGACGGTTCCCTAGAATAGCTGTAGTCCAATGAAAGATAAAAGTTTTTCGAAGAACCCACAGGCGTGGCTGTGTGGTAAGAAGCTTGCTTCCGAACCACATGGTTCTAGGTTCAGTCCCACCACACGGTAGCTTTGGGCAAGTGTCTTCTACTGTAGCCTCGGGTCGACCAAAGCCTTGTGAGTGGATTTTGTAGACGGAAACTGAAAGAAGCCCGTCTTACATACATATATATATATATACATACATCTGTGTGACTGTCTGTGTTTGTCCCCCCTCCACCGCTTGACAACCGGTGTGTTTATGTCCCCGTAACTTAGCGGTTCCACAAAAAAGATCGATAGAATATGTACTAGGCCTATAAACAAGAAAGTACTAGGATCGATGCATTCGACAATAAATTCTTCAAGGCGGTGCCCCAGCATGGCCGCAGTCTAATGACTGAAACAAATGAAAGATAAAAGGTTGCCTGATTTGTGAAATCTGACAGCGTTTTACCAAAAACAAGGAGAGTGCTAATTGCGAAGGCCTTACACACCGTGCAACCAAAGTAGTGCAGGTTGTGGTTTTAAACTGGGTGATTGATTAAGTTACCGAAAAGGCAGCAAATTCTCTCTCAACTCCTACCTTTTTCTTTTCTAGGAAAAACAAGAACACATTGCGTAAAGTAATTCTACATTTTACTTTTAAAAAGGTGGCTGGTCATGGATGGAACGCATTTTTTTTATATATGTCGGCTCAATGAGAGCTTGCCTAGTGCTGAACAATAAAAAACGACATTCTATGTGATCATACCCCGTGCTAGAAATAGCAGCCAAACTGCCCTCAATCCACACACTCTACTGTTTTAAAACAAAGGATGAAGGATGCGCAAAATAATGTAGTCATTGATACACTTTATTTGTATAATGAAATAAGACGTCTATGGCTAAGAAGCATTTAATCATAGGATTGCATAATCAGAATTATCACGGCATTAAACAATAGCAACAACAACAACAACAAAAACGTCAGCGTGAACAGTAGACGCAGTAGCAAAAGCAACATCCTCTACGCCTTTGTTACCTTCAGCAATGTTCACTCTGCTTTCAATGTTCCTTCCGCAGCTTCTATGTTTTTCACTCAAACATCATTCTTCTCTTAATCTCGGGGTCTTTCAAAGGTTATGGACAGGGCTATTCTTCACCTCACAAACTTAATGAATAAATAAATTAGCTAATTAGCAAACCAATTAATACTTAATTAGTTTCAAAGTAGGTTCCTTGTGATTTTCTATTTACCTTGAATCATTCCAGAAATGTTCGGAGTGAATGGAGGTTACAGCTTGGTTTCGATTTCCTGTTGGAATAGTGAACATAACAAACAATATAAATTACATGATTCCTTATAATGATCCAATGCGCTCAACATTCTAGAAATAGCAACCAAATGCTGTCGAATAACACACTACCACCTTGAAGAAGGAAAGAAAATTGGTGAACGTAGTTCAAGACATAAACAATCAAGGTTGGGACCGTTTTCGTCACAAATCAACTCAAATGAAACTGACCGGAGGATCCAACAACAGAAAACAATGTCAATTGCAGTCGTAAATATAGAAATAGATGGATTAGTTTGGTCTATTCAGCCATGGCTTACAAGAACAACAAATTCCCAGCGTTTTCTCATTTCTATGAATTCATGTCTATTGAGAAATACACTTTCAATAGCATACTGTCATCGCCATTATATTTATCATCATCGCCATCAGCATTATCACCAACATCATCGTCATCATCAACATTATTGTCGTCGTCGTAATTATCATCACTACAATCATAGCCATCACTAAATCCATCATTATCATTATTATTATCATCAGCAGGTGGCAGATTCGTCAGCACGCTGGACAAAATGCTTAGTTTTGAGCTCAAATACCACCGAGTCGACTTTGCCTTTCATGATTCCGGGGCCAATAAAATGAGTATCTGTTGAGCACTAGGATCGATGTAACTGACCATCCCCCTCTCCCAAAATTCCAGGTCTTGTGCCTATAGTAGAAAGAATTATTGTTACCACCATCATTGCGGAGAACTGGCAGAATCTATAGAGTGTAGGACAAAATGTTTTGTGGTACAACTTCCGACTCATTACGTTGTGAGTTCAAATTCCACCGAAGTCAAATTTGTCTTTCATTCTTTCAGGTTCGATAAAATAAGTACCAGTCATCTATTGTGGTCGACTAAAACCCTCTCCTTAAAATTGCTGTTCTTTAGCCAAAATCTGAAACCGGTATATTTTTTTCGCCATCAACATCCTTATCTTCGTCATCGTCATCATCGTCATTATCATCACCACCACTATTATAACTATCACCACAAGTTATTATTACCATCATCATCATCATCATCAACTCGGCGAGATGACAGAATCGTTAAAAGGGCCGGGCGAAATGCTTAGCAATATTTCATCTGCCGCTACATTGTGATGTCAAATTCCGCCGAGATCAACTTTGCCTTTCTTCCTTTCGGGGTCGATAAATTAAGTACCAGTGAAACACTGGGGTCGATATAATCGATTAGTCCCCTCACACCAGGTTTCAGGCCTTGTGCCTTAAGTAGAAAGGATTATTACTATCATTATCCAGCGAGGAATATTCTAAATGTTTACTTGTCCTGCGAAAACATAGCCAAACCTCCATTAAAGCACATCCTATCGCCTGAAAAAACAGGAAAGGACACATTGAAAAAGGTAATTCAGGCGCACAGTAGGGGTCTGTCGTGAAAAAGAGGGAGCGGTCATTGCTGGAATATTTGTCATTATCTTTCCTCTACTGACATTGCGTCGGTCACGACGACTAGAGTTCCAGCTGATCCGATTAACGGAACAGCCAACTGAGATTAACGTGTAAGTGGCTGAGCACTCCGCAGACACGCGTACCCATAGCGTAATTCTCAAGGAGATTCAGAGTGACACAGCATTTAACAAGACTGGCCCCTTGAAATAGAGGTACAACTCATTTCTGGCAACTGAGTAACGCACTGCCATATATCGTACTCACATTATAATCGTGAGCCTATAACTTTCACTCACCTTTCCTCTGTCGGCGCCAACTCATAGCTAAACAAGAGCCAAAAATAGCAATAAGGACTACAACAACAACGGTAGCAACAATATACAACAAAGACGACAGCAGTACCAACAAGAGAAGTAGTAAACAACAGCACAGTGACTTTCCCATCATCACCGTTTTCATACGTCACCGTTTTCATAGCCATTTCCTCTCTCTCTCTTTCTTTCTCTCTCTCTCTCTCTCTCTTTCTCTCTCTCTCTCTCTCTCTCTCTCT
>NC_068986.1:436197-442818 GCF_001194135.2 Octopus bimaculoides
ATATATATATATATAAATATATATATATAAATATATATATATGTGTGTGTGTTCCTCAAAATTGGCTACGTTGTGCTCGAAGAAGTATCTTAGTAGCTAGGGCTCTCGTAGCGTCCTTTTCTCCATAAATATAGAAGTCCACTGCAAGTGGTTAGTGATCTCTTCTTGTAGTAAGACTGACACGCTACGGGAGCTGTCCAACGATGACCAGCTATGCAGTACAGCACGGAACAGAAATAAAGAAACAGAGTCGACCCCAGTATTTTGTTTGATGCGTAAAAACGGTCTGAGTGTAAGAGGATATTATCAGGACTGAAGCAAGTACAACAAGGTATTTTTGTCTAACGCAACGATTGTTCTATCGTTTGTATGTGTGTGTGTGTGTGTGTGTGTGTGTGTAAATATGCTTAAAGCTCGCTCTGCAAGCTTGGTGTTTCGGGTTTAGTCCTATTGAGTAGCTCCTCCGACTACAGCTCCAAGCCAACCAATGCCTTGTGAGCAAATTTGGTTGACGGAATCTGTGCAAAAGCCAGGCGTATATGCGTATATGAGTGTGCACGCGCGCACGGGTGTAATGACTGTCCCTCCCCCACCACTTGATGTACAGTGTTGATTTGTTTACGCTTCCGTTACCGCACTGTTCAGCAAAAAAAAAAAAAAAAAAAGAGGACGGGTTTATTCGACAGATCCTTCGAGACAACGTCCCACCATGACTGCAGTTCAACGACTGAAACAGGTAAAAGACAAACGGCGCATCTGACAGGTTTTTTTTCTTTTGCTGACTTTCAATTTCAAAACATTGATTGTTGAACGTTTGGTATCAAATGCTTGGCCATTTTCCATGCATTAAAACCGAAAACACAAACACGTAAAAGCAGAGACGAACCTTTTAACCACGCGCTTATCTCTATGCACTCACCATAGAGACATTATTTTTACTGTTGTATATTATCTGATATATAAATTCTCATTTTGTTCAGTTTGTCTTTTTTCATATCTATTTTCTTTTGTTTCCATGCTGCTATTGCCACAGCTGTTGTTGTTGCTGTTATTTTGCTAAGAAACAATTTGCAAGAAATATATAAGACGGAAGCTGAATACCTTTCAGATATTGTTCTAATATTTGTGTTTAATATGATAAAGCCTCGGGAAAAAATGTGGCATTCAGTGAAAACGAACGCTCGCAGTAATTCCATTTCCATGCTGCTTGAACTGAATATTAGTTCATAGCTTAAGGCTTCCCACTTATTAGGTTATTCAACTATGTTCAAGTTAACAACCATTTGATTGGTTTTATGCAGTGTGTAATTATTTAGTCCTTCCATAAGGCACGCCTTGAAGGTACGAACATTGTTTGCATTGTAACACATTGAATGTACTTTATTTTGAGAGTTGCAATCATCTTTGTCACCATCATCGTCGTCGTCGCTGCTGTCAACATCATCCTCGTTCTCCTCCTCCTCCTCCTCATCATCATCATCATTTAATAATAATAATAGTTATTATTATTATTATTATTATTATTATTGAGAGAAGAGTGCATACCATCAAAGTGACGCTGGGGTAAAATATACGAAGCCCAGTATACCCGTTATGACTACCCGTCTGATAAGAGTTCACCAGGCTTATGCATCATAACCATATATGCGCGACATAGGGATCTCATATCAAAGTAAACAGCACATGACCTTGTAGGTTGTGTCCAGTTAGAATTTTCTTCAGGTCGAGTCGCCCATCTCGCTCAAAAGGTCCCTGAATAAGGGTTGTTAAAGGATGTTGAACGAAACACCCATGTTTCCAAAGGTGAATTATCCAAGCCCCAAAGAATTCCTCTCAACACATGGCTACGATGCTTCCCCACTACTTCTGCTGCATATATCGTCAGCCACCAAGGGACATGCTCAGCTGGTTAAGGTCAAGCAATTGACAAGCAAGTCTGTGGTAGTGAACAGAATATTTGCTGTAGCCCATCTTTTATACCAAGACAAAACAATGTACATGATAACACTTCCAGTCAGTTAAGACCAGAAGCCATGAGAGCCAAGGCAGTGAGCTGGCAGAGTCGTTAGCACGTCAGGTGAAATGCTCAGTGATACTCCGCCCATCTTCATGTTCTGAGTTCAAATTCCGCCCATCTTCACGTTCTGAGTTCAAATTCCGCCGTAGTCGACTGTACTATTCATCCTTTAGGAGTTGATAAAATAAGTACCAGTTGCGTACTGGAGTCAATGTAATCGACTGTCACCTCGCACAAAATTTCAGACCTTGTGCCTATAACAGAAAGGATTATTATTATTATTATTATTATTATTATTATTATTATTATTATTATTAATATTATTACTATTAAGGTGAACTGGTAGAATCGTTAGTTAGCACGCTGGGCAAAGTCTTTAGTGACATTTTGTCCGGCTTTATGTTCTGAGTTAAGATTCCACCGAGGTAGACTTTGCCTTCCATCCAACCGGGTCGATAAAATAAAAACCAGTTTACTAGTTGAGTGCTGGGGATCGATGTCGAAATTGGCTGTCTTGTGTCAAAATTTGAAATTCCCCCAACGTTTCAGGCCTCATGCTTATCGTAGAAATAATTGTTGTTATTATTATTGCCTTTGCACAGCTTCTAACGCTGGAGATGTACTACAGTATCAGATGTTCACTACCAGTGAACTAAGGTAACACCTCTTATTTTTCGAGCACCCTCCGGAGTATCCGAGCGGTTCCAAGCAGCGCTGTTTTCTGCAAGTGCTCCACCCTTGTTGCAACCCCTATTTGTTCCATGTACTTCTCGAGATTTTACTCACTGTTCCCAGGGCTCCAACAATTATTGGTACTACAATCACATTTTTCATCGACCACAACTGCTTTACCTCCCAAACTAACCTGTCATACCTATCGTCTTTTCTTTCTTCTTTATCGCATACCTTGTTGTCAGCTGGGCATGCTATATCTATTTCTCTACTTCGATATTCTCAATTGAAACTGATTCTTCGATTAAGAAACATTTATTGCCCGAATCCTCCTTGACAACAATATCTGGATGCATTTCCTTCGTCTTCCTGTTTTCGTATATTGTCCTAAAACTTACTTTGTTATTTTGTGTGTCATTTCGTGGTGTGTTCCTATAGTACCACCTTTTCCATGGTGTTTCACAATACTTGGATAACGTCGAGTTTATACAAGTCCCAAATCTGTAGATGTATACTCTTTCGGTTAAGACTGGGTAGCAAGAGATAAAGTGAACTGAGTAGCCAGAGACCATGACATATTCTACAGTTACTCTGTTCTGTTTCCTTACAAGCTTTGCTAGTTTTTGATGGAAAGGCTTTGATCTTTTGTCGCAATCAAGAATCCTTCAGACTCAGCTTTGTATTCTGTGCTTCTTAGACAATATCGGAAACTATCCTTACCTAACTCACCCTTATCCAGCTTTTGCAATTACTAGACATGTAAGGACTATTCTCACCATCATTGTATCATGGTATAACACTTGCACTTTACATTTTTCAACAATTCTATTGTTCCTCCTTATTTTTCATAACTATTTGTCATTTCAACCTCTGTTTCGTATTTGTTGTTTTCCTTGAAGATAGAAAATGGTTTTATTTTGACTTTGATATATTTCTAAGCGATTTTTATTAATTTTCCTTTTTTCTTTCTTTTTTTTTAAATTTTTCTTTACTAAATACTTCTCGTCCGACAGTGAATATTTTATTATTATTTTCCCGCCTCGTAAAGGTCCGCGATTCTGTATGAGTGTTAAACATAATCATTCTGTGCCGGATTTTCTGGTGGGTGTATTCTAAAAGCAGTTTTTATCTTTCTCTTTTCTGCTTAGTCTTGCTAGTTCGTTTAGCGTCAAGTATTAGTAACACTGTATTCTAATTTCTCCAGCGCTAAGGCCATCACCAACGTCAACATTATTATAATAACATTATCAAAGATACAAGTACTAACACAGTCATCATCACAGCTACTACCACCGTTACCAACACTAGCCATACCAACACTTGTAGCACCATCAGTATCATCATCATCATCATCATCATCATCATCATCACCACCACCGCCATCCCTACCACCATCACAAACGCTACCAGTACCAATACTACTACCATCATCATCATCATCAACATCATAATCAATACCACAGCACCAACGGTCATTAACAGTACCATCACCAATATCATCTTCATCATCATCTTCCTCCTCCTCCTCCTCCTCATCATCATCGTCTTCATCCCTACCACCACCACCATCACCACCATCATCATCATCATCACTGTCATAAACACCAACAGTCACCAACGCAAGGAAGACGACCACCTCCGCCACAAACAAACAACACCATCAACAGCAGCAACAAAAACTACTGCAGCAACAATAAATATCATCATCACCATCATGATCATCTTCATGATCACCACCACCATTACCATCATCATCACCATAAGCCACAACACCGCTAGCCATTACCATCATCATCATCACCTATATCACTATCATCGTCATCAACACTATCACCAGCACAGACCAACAGCGACAGTGTCAACAACAACACCATCATCATCATCATCGTCACTACCATTACCACCATCGCCAACAACATCACGATCACCAGACCACCACCATGGTCATCATCATCATCGTCATCATCATCATCATCATCATAAATAGCACTACTAACACCTGCGCCACACTACTGCTGCCACCACGCTTATCACCAGCAACACCAACATCATCAAGCAATCATAACAATGGCTTATTGTTGTTATAGTTTTTGTTGTTGTAATCTAACAGACATCTTCAGAACTAATGAGTTTATCAAAACAAAAATAAATGAAATTAAATATAGACATCATTTTTCTCTATATCATTGCTTGATTATTGTCAATGCAAATAATTCTAATCAATATTTATTGTTCACACAAAATTAACAAAGAACAGAACGAGATCGGTTTCCACGAGTACGAAACTGTTTTGGTTATTCTTTGTTCCTTGTATATTTTACGTAACTTTAACAGTTTTAGATTTTTGCCATCCTAAAATCCATCAACGAGTTATTGGTCAATTTGACATAACGATTGGGGTGGCTGTGAAAGTACTGTAAAATGAACGAGTGTTTCATTCTACCACCTTTGTTGGGTTAACGATTCATGTTGGCAGGGTTTTGGGATAATAAGAGTTCTAACAAGATACGCCACATCCATCTGTAATTCCCAGACGAGGAATTGCTGGACATTGCTCTTTCAATGGGTAACTCATAAACGTCTGTGTAAGCGACGTGGACCGTCTAGTTAACCATAAGGATAAATTTGTTGAAGAGGAGCAATGTCAACGTGGTGGTGGTGGTGGTGGACGTTGTTTAGACTCTAGTCAGCCCTGATCAAACAGTTCCAGTTCGATCCTGCCTTTTGCTTCAAAAGGTAGCGGCCAATTAGTCTTTCTGTTTTTAGAGTGATTATTTGAAGGTGATGCCACTTCTATTTCTAGCAATCAGAGCGACATGTTAGAAACTCCATTACGGATAGTACTTTCATACTTATGCTACTTTCCCTCTGTAACTTGAAGGATATCATATGCATCGAAAGGAGACTAAACAAGTTCACCCTGGAAAATATTCACAAATACTTGAGAGAAACAAATACTTCAGAGAATCCATCATCCAAAAGAAGCTTAGCCATTTTGGACACATATCAAGAAATAATGACACATTGGAAATCAATGTGTTTAAATAGAGAATGGAAGGAAGCGGCTTCCGAGGCAGGCGGGTATATCTTGGATCAACAACACAAACAAGGGCACCTACGTCACTCCTGGAGTCGCCAGACGTTTGACTGTCACAAGATTGCAAACGAACAAATTAGTTGCGGGACTTTATCAGGAGATCCTGCGCGGTGCTGACGCCTCTAGATATTGTGACAAAGTCACTCGGCCATTTCTATAGGAGATTCACAAATATTTTCTTAGCCTGAAGACGTAATCAAAGTCAAATATTGGAGATTTGTGAATAATGATTCCATACAAATGACATGTTTTCTTTGTAAAATATGTCTTCCCTGCTTTAGTAACCACTTATGACAGCCGTCTCCATACAGGAGTAAGAAAAGCAAATTCTTTTTGCAATTATATATGAAGCTATCTTTCAATGTGTCGTGAGCATAGATGTGTGAAAGGAGGAGAAAGGGAGAGAGAGAGAATGAGAGAGAGAGAGCGCGAGCATAAGTGAAGATACTACTTTACAAAAACATATATTGCTTTCATTTATCTTAACCCCATATTTCTGTGTATGTGTGTGTGTGTGTGTGTGTCACACATACACACCAATGATTGGATGTGTATGAGTGTACGCATGTGCGTGTGTTTGTGCGTATGCACTGTGTGAGTGCAAGTCCTTGTGTGTGTATATACAAGCACATACATATACACGCCTATATATATACATGCACACATATATACACACGCATACATATACATACACATACACATACATATACATGCATGTGTACACATACATATATGTACATTCATGTATACACACACATACACACGTACACACGCTCACACATTTACCAGGCGAACGAGAGAGTAGCAGCCAAAGGATTATCTGAATTCATACCTT
>NC_068986.1:443389-446669 GCF_001194135.2 Octopus bimaculoides
ATATATATACATACGAAATATATAGTTATATAAATATAATTATAAGAAAGGCACTAATGAGTAGCGCCACACGCTAGAAATAGACACCAAATGGCTCTAAGAACTACATTATTTGCCCTTTCTTATACTTTGCATTCGAGCTTTGGGTGTATGATAGGTTTTTGCTTTGTTGTTGGAGTGCATAAGAAAACTTACAAAACGTTTCAGTCTTACAAATTATTCTTCATGCACACACCCACACACACACACTGATACACGCCAATTGTCATATATACACACACACTCCTATGTAAAAGCACAATACTTTCATACGGATGCAAGTTGAGTCAATAAGTAAAACTCGCACGAATGCGAGACTGATAGAATGGTATATAGAAAAAAATTATAAAAGAATGAAATTCCATTAAGGTGATGGAGCAATGAATATAGATAAATGGGTGATGGCTAAAGAATAAATGAAAATGGCTTTTGAGTGTTCAATTACGAAATAAACGATTAAATGTATCTGCCGTGAATCTTTACATGTATTTTTGTTAATTTTCGTAAATTCTCTTCCAGAGGACTCTTGTTAAGTCCTTTACTCTATAAAGCGGTTTCTTGCTTTATTCGCTTTACTTCATACTACTTTGACTTCCAGGTCATTTTTATTTTATTTTAAATTCACCTTCATTTTTCAATCCATTATAAGCGATTTTGATTTACTTTGCCACGTGTCTTTTATTCAAATTTTATATTTACATAAATTTTTATTTGTATGTATTTGCACATTTTTATAAATGCATATATTTATAAATTTATTATTTTTATCACATGCATGTATAATATGTATTTTCTGTTCAAGAGATAAAGAAACATTTCTTATCATCAATATCGCCATTTAACATTCATCAGCAAAAACTATTTATTCTTTATCCATCTCCCATCCACCTCAATTCATTTCTTCAGCACCGTCATTTCCATAATTTTTTTAATGTATCTTTCTATCAATTTTATATACGAACAGGCGTGCGTCCATATAAAGGAGAACGTGCGTATGACAGTGTGTTGATATCTTCGAGCGTGTTCGTGAGATGTGTGTGTGTATGTATAAGTTAGTGTATGCTTATACGCATATACGTAGAAAACAGTTAAGGTGTGAACAAGAAACTCAAGAAGACATATGTGCGAAATATTTTGACATGTTCTGATGTCTTCTCACAGAAAAGATAAATGACAGAACAGTAGCCTTCCATTAAAAATAGAAGAATATTAAGGTTTCTAACATTTTCGCATTTTAAGACAGAAGCTCTCTATATATTAGTTGTACATGCACAAGCATTCACTGTCGTCTAATTATTGTTTATGTATTTGTTTAGCAAGATTCCTGAATGAACTAAAGAGAACAGGTAGAAACACGTGGGATGGAGTGTCGCTCAAGAAGTCATAGGGTGTGTGACGAAAGATTTCAGACAAAGAGAACTGAAATTAAAGCAATTATTAAGCTGATGTGAAGAAGGAATATATAGTGTGTTAGTGTGTGTGTGTTTATTTGGCATAGACAATCACAATCTCTACATATAACAATACTCGCGCGCGCACTCACATGCACACGCATATATATATATATATATACGAGGTCGTATCAAAAGGCTCTTGGACTAGTCATGTTTAATAAAAAATGTTTATTTACCTCAGTTTTAACATCATCGCTTCGAAATAGTCACCTTGCGCAGCAACACACCCATCCCAGCGTTCCTCCCACTTTTGGAATCCAGTCTGGAAGTTGTTTTTCGTAAGAGAGTCGAGGACTTTCTGCGATTCGCTCTGGATCTCGGCAACGATGTTAAAACGGCAACCTTTGAGCTACATTTTCATCTTGGGGAAGAGATGGAAGCCCGTTGGTGCTAAATCTGGGGAATAGGACGGGTGTGGAAGCGATGACATGTTGTTTTTGTCGAGAAACTCACGAGGGAAGAGTGCTTGGAGAGAGGGTTAGGAGCCCTCGGTGAAGAAACCAATTATTAGTACTTCACAAATCTGGTCGCTTTCACCGAATTATTTCCTCCCTCAAACACTTCAAAACGTCGCAGTAAAACTCTCGATTGATGGTCTGACCCTGGAGGGCAAATTCTCGAAGCACAATACCACATTTCTGGGGTTGACGCTGGTGACAAGTCATCCAGACCACTCATTGTTTTCCAGAGACTTTCATCCGCTTTTGAAGCGCCTGTGCTACCTGAAACATTGCGTACGACTCATTATCAGTAACGGATCTACCATAAAACTAATGAAGCTTAAGTTTGAGGGACCCTAATCTCGGAAGGGCCCTGCTGAAGCAACTTAATTTTTTCATTCTATCAATTTTTTGCTTTTGTATTTTGCCATGCAGAGTACTGTTACCAGTCTTTGTGGACGTCAGATCATTCTCCTATGCAGAGTCTAGACACACTGTCAGGGCCACCTATTGTTTCTGCTGTTGTGGAGTAGCATAAAAAAAGTACAAACGACTTGCAGATAATTCACTTTCCTTGAATTATTTTGGAAACTTCAGCCCTGCCCCTCCTATTGTCAGATATGTCTACTACTATATCAGTAGCAAAAGGTCTATGTAAATATATCACCTCAAATTATTCTGATATTTCCAAACGCATTGTTACAAAGAAATTTGTAGATAGAACAAATGATAGGGTTTCTTTGAAAGGAGCTGAAAAATTTAGGATAGAATTTCTAAATCAAGTTTAATGACTGCTTGATAATCCAGTTAAACAAGAGGATGCATTCATATGAGCAGACTGCGAAAAGGTTCAAGTTTCTCTCAGAATTGATGAACAATTCAGAATTTGATGAGAACAGTATCAAACTTATAATATCGCATTACAAAGACGATATTAGCGACAAATTAATTAATGAGTGGTATGAGCTCAAAGAGTATTTGTACCTTAGGAAATCTCATAACACAGAAGAAAACACACCATCTAAAATGCACAGAAGCTCTTCAGCTTATTTATGTGCAACAATTGAAGTGTCCCCCTAATATTCTTTTCTACTCTAGGCACAAGGCCCGAGAGTTTGGGGGAAGGGAACAGTTGGCTAGATCGACCCCAGTATGCAACTGGTAATTAATGTATCGACCTCGAAAGGATGAATGGCAAAGTCGTGAAATAAAGTGTCCTACTCATGAACACAACACGAAACCCGATCCGGCAATCGAACTCACAATCTCACGATCGTAAGCTCGACGCTCTAACCACTGAGCCTTCACACACACACACACACACACACACACACACACACACACACA
>NC_068986.1:446683-447189 GCF_001194135.2 Octopus bimaculoides
TATATATATATATATATATATATATATATATATTCATAGTAATACATCTTATATAATTCTATACAGAGGTAATCACACTGCAGTATGTTGTTTAAAGCTCGTCCACGGTATTCGGCTACCTCATGTCAACAACAGTATTGTGTTCTATATGTCACTGGATTAACTTCAGAAATTCTTTTGTGTCTGTAGACTTTATATAAAAAAAGGTGAGAGGCAGGAATGGAATTCACGAGACATTTTATTCAAAACCACTACAATCGTTTCGACTCCTTATGTACCGTACCTTACGGGTGAGATGGTACTTATTTGAAAAGTCCCTTGAGGAGATGCACGTGCACTTATAAATCATGACATAGGATTGTGCAGCATCTCACCTGGGAGGTACAGATGCATGATGAGTCAAGACGATTTTGGTGGTCTTGAGTAAAGATATTTGTGAATTCCATTTTCTGTGTCTCGATTTTACGTACATGTTTGTGTGTGTGTGTGTGTGTGTGTGTGTGTGT
>NC_068986.1:448241-448784 GCF_001194135.2 Octopus bimaculoides
TATACATACATACACATATATTGTGTTTCAATTTATAATGCAAGAATTTGTATGTGAAATTGTATGTTAAAAGTGATATTGTTGAACTTTGGAACTATCATTTTGCTAATAAGTATATTCACACACACACACATACTAACTAACAACAGTTCACTTTAATTTTAATGTAAATTCATTTATTTATTACTAGTTTGTCATAGTATGTTCGTCGTATCACAAAGTTCTTGTCAATGATTTCAATGATTTTTCATCCTCCTATTGTTCAGTCATCAATATACCGGCCATACATTACTTGTCGACGACTAGGTTCACTTAGTGGTGTAGGCTCGAGTTTAATGTCCAGCTGAAGCAACACTTTTAGAAATTGTTGAGATCGTCATCTGTCGAGGGTTTGTAACCTTCAACTATAGAGAAAGCCCTTTACTTGGACCCTTTTAAGTAAAACATATTTATGTGCATGTGTCACCTAAACATTTCACTTGGCTCAAAGTTATGCTGTTTTTCATTTGATGGTGCAAGTACCATGAGTGGAAACATTTCAGG
>NC_068986.1:451698-456074 GCF_001194135.2 Octopus bimaculoides
CATGTTTTTATTCATGTTTTTATTCTTCTTGTATCAGATGGATAACCCACCCTCCATTTACAGCAAGTCGCGAGCGTCTCGTTTTTTTACCTGTGTGCTAAATTTGACTACTTACGACTAACGCGGGCGCATGCGCAAATTTGTGACATGCATACTCTCAGAACTCGGATCCACACTTCTCCAGTAGTACCAAATTTTGAAACTGAGTTTGCACCCCCTAAGCAAATTTTGTTCCCGGGCCACTGGCAAGTGCAACATCATGTCATCATCATTATTAAAAGTTTTACCATTCAAAGAATTTTGCAAACTAAATGGTAATCTGATGGTGCAAGGTCAGAGCTATAGGGTGGATGTGACATCACTTCCCAACCAAGCTCCAGTCATTTTTCACGAGTTAACAAAGATGTGTGTGATCTAGCGTTATCATGGTGGAACACGATTCCATTACGATTTGCCAATTCTGGCCGTTTTTCTTTGATTGCTTCCTCCATTTTCATTAGTTGGTGATAGTAAACATCTGAATTGATCGTTTGGTTCCTTGGAAATACACAACACCTTTTTAATACCACCAAATTGACAGTATGATCTTTTTTTGATGCAATTCAGCTTCTGGTGTGGTTTGTAATGGTTCATTATGCTTGGACCATGATCGTTTTCGATTGATGTTATTGTAGACAATCCAGTTTTCATTACCAGTGATGATTCGTTTAAAAAAAAAGGTCGATTTCATTGCGTTTGAGATGCATATCACAAATATTAATTTGTTGTGTTAAGTGAATCTCTTTCAATTTATGTGGAACCAAAAGACCGAGCTTCTTAACACGTCCAAGACATTTTAAGTGATTTTCAATTATTGTGTGTGATACACTTAAACTCCCTGCAATCTCTCACATAGTTATATGACAATCAGATTCACTTATAGCTTTGATTCGGTCATCATCAACGTCAGTAGGTCAACCAGAACGTTGATCAATCTTTGAGTGAAAAATCTCCAGAACGGAATTTTTGAAACCATTTCTGACGTGTGCGTTCTGTTAAGCAATCAACACCATAAACTTCGCATATCTTTTTGTGAGCCTCAGCAGCTTTCTTACCTTTACGGAAATAAAAAAGCAAAATATGGCGAAAATGTTCGTAATTGCACTCCATGTTAAAATTGACACTGAACTGAAGCTAAAAGTAACGGCTATCAAATGTCAAAAAGTAAAACGCATAACATTGACAAAAGTCATTAAAAAATCGCAATTCTATCTATTTGCAAAAATGAAATTACTTTCTTGCCAACCCAATAGTTGTCCCTCGTTCACTATTCTATGTCTTAACACTACCGAATATATTACTAAACTATCAAAATCATTAGTGGTTTACAATACGATGATAAATTCAGTAACTAATATTTACTTAATTTCTATTGTACATCTGATTAAAAGCATAGTGCTCTGTTGCAAACGGTTGGGGTCCAATATAATTAGTACTCTGTTGGCCTACAGTTCCTATCCGTACTAGCAAATATACAAATTAGAGAAGAATGGACTTGTTCCAGTCTGAATTTTAACAGTCACATTAAATAAATATTTAGTAATTTGATAAGTTTTTTTAAATTATTACAACCAGATTTATAAATAATTCCCGGAAGCACCCAACTTTGTCTGAGTTCCAAAATTTACTTCTCTTTCAGGCTTCAGCTAAACGGTAAATTAGTCCCTTAACGTTAAAAGTTAGCATCTATCCTTCTTTTTGCACAGTGTCAGTACTAAAACGTCATTTCAAATAGTCATTTGAAAATAAGAACTTTACGTTATGTGCGCATGCGTGCGTGCGCGTATGTTTGTATTTGTTTTTATGTATATGTGAATGTGTGTAATATATGTATGTATGTATGTATGTATGTATGTATGTATGTATGTAAGAAATATCAAAATGAGATTACTTCATCGACCAAGATATTTGAAACTGCATACTAACTTTTCAACGGTATGATTTTTAAACGAGCAATTATAACTAAAGTGTTACAATATATAGTCTATTCAAGGTTGTTCAGAAGAAATGAGGGAGAATGTGTGCGTGTTTGTGTATGATGTGTATGTGAGATGAAGAGAGAGAGAGAAAAAGAATTAATGTGAACCAGGGAGACAAGTGGGATGCATACCATTATACCTACCAGGTTTTCAGCGTCTCATTTCTCGAATCTTCTGTTGTTTTTACCTTCAGGACCCTCAGATATGGCATTTTGTTTTCTTTTTGGTACATTATTCCGAGATGGATACAGATTTATGTGTACATTTTGGATAAAATTCGTTGAGAAAATGTGTCAAAGGTTCAAACAAACAAACATTGACACTTACAGATACAGACTAACTTCGGAAATACAAGTAATCAGAAAATTAACAGTCACGCAATTCAAAGTTAATTTAGTATTTCGTTATATGCCTATAAGCCTATGGACAAAATCTGTTTTATAACTAACTGTTTAGAAATAGAACACAATTCCTCAATCAGTAGCAAAGGGACTATTTAATATGATTAGTGCAAAGGTTATATATATTTCTTCATTCGCAAAAATAAAACACATTTTGTGAAATGAATCTATGGGTGACATTCTTACTGAACACAAGCAAAAGGAAAATACGTTTTTAATGAGGTGTATAAATAAATATAGTGTGTCTGTCAGTGAACCTCTATGACTCAAACTACACTGTATAACAACATTTTTTATTTGTTTATTTATTGTTTTTGGCCAGTAAGTGTTATTTCCTATTTGCATTTAGCTAGAAATCAAAGGAAATAACTACTATTCCCTTCAAACTTTGCTTTTGTGACCTGGATATCAATGAGTTGGAACTGAACTATTTTCCATTACATTTCAGATAGACTCGGTGCTGAGTTGTCGAAGCAGAAATATTCTGTTCAATAGCACAGATTTGCTTGTCAGTTGCTTTACTTAAACCACTTCAGCATGTCCCTTGGTGCCTGGTAATATATGCATCTCTGATCATGAGCAGGAGTAGTGGGGGAGGCATCAAAGCCATCTATTGAAAAGGATTCTTTGAGGTTTGAATGAATGTAACAAAAGCAAAGTTTGAAGGAAATATTAGACACTTTTCATACTTTCTAGGGGTAAGAAAATAGGAAGTAACAGTTGCTACCCAAGGACAAAAATCGTGTTACACAGAGTTATATAAGATAATTGGGTTGTGTTTATTGTTGTTATTGTTGTTGTTTAGTCTTAGTTAATCCTGTTCGAGCAAAACTATGATCAAAGATATTCTAGTTATAATTAGCTTGCTTTGTTAGGAGGGACACAATCTGCAACGTGAAAATGGTGGTTCTTTGTTCTTTTGAAGACGATAGGATAACTTTGAAGAGGATCCTAACTGGCCAAATTAACTTGTCTTTCAAATAGATTAATATTACACAACCAAACATGAATTAATGGTGCCTGTTTAGTACAAAATGCTTCAGTAAAAAAGCAATATTGCCTAAATAGTTATCCATCGAACAATATATGTTAACATTACTGAACATTACAGAAAACTAAAAGAATAACACGTGACATATAATACGATAATGGATTCAGCAACTATTTCATTCTTAATGAATTCTATAGATTATCGAATACAAGACATAGCGCACTATTACAACCAGTGTATTACGTTTAGTATTTCGTTCGCTAGCAATGTTATGTTAACATCCACTCTATTAAATGTACCTGTAGAAATGATGAACACTTTCAGTTTGACTCTCCCACTAGATACTTTATACCAATACACTGGACTTACAATATTAAACACAATTCTCCAAGGGTTGAAGAAATCAATACCACTAAATTTTTAAATAGTTTGCTATTGAAATAAATCTAACATCTCAACATCGAATAAATAAATACAATACTGAATATTATACAAAACTTTAATGATTCTACTTTATTGAACACGAGTTCAAAATATGAACTAGCCTGTGCACAAAATAGGAGGAAAATGTTCTACATGTGCTATACTTTTCTAAGGCATCAATTATTTACAGCTATCTTACCGTTTGTATTCCTCTCTACCATCGAAGCTATTGTGACGAACGTTAGCTAGACTCTTCTCTCGGTGTTATTCATAATACAACGTAATTAGTATTTCTTGTGCTTGTTAATTTACATAAACGAAAATTATGGACCTTCGAGTGTTGCACTTTGTTTCAGTACGGAGTAAGCAACAGTAATTTGTATTTATCACGTAATTTATCAGTCGGACCTTCAGGATGGCCTGAAACGATACTGCATCGGACTAAATTACATCCACAAATTCACACACGTATGTGTGTGTGTATGTATATATATCTGTATATATATATATAAGTGCGTATATCTATACATATATATATATATA
>NC_068986.1:456443-467483 GCF_001194135.2 Octopus bimaculoides
ATATATATCTGTATGTATATATATCTGTATATATATATATAAGTGCGTATATCTATACATATATATATATATATACATATACATATATGTATGTACATACATATAAACATACACGTGTGCGTGTGAGTGTGTATGTGTACTTGTGTGTTTTTGTGTTTGTGTGTGTGTTTGTGTATGTGTGTTTGTGTATGTGTGTGTGTGTACGAGTGTGTGTGTGTGTGCATTCTTTATACTAGAAACTGAATATTAGAGGCATAAAAATATGCAAATAGAATGATTTAGCTATTGAAATAACCACAGATACGAAAGAAGCAAACGTGTATATACATACACACAACCTATGCACATGAACACCTTCATGAAGACTGCCACCGGCGTTCACCGCATATATACGCACATATCCATGCATGTATGTATACACCATCATACGCGCACAGAAACATATACAACTTATGTGCATGGACACGCTGAATAATATAGATAATCGCTGATAAGGACAGCGATATGATATCTGTTCTTGCTGAGCCTCATAAAGGTAGCAATTACACGGAACGCGGTCGATGTTTCAAAATCTCTTTCCTGGCTGTTATTATATCATCAACCCATTAAATCCATCTGCTTCAATTTTAAGTCTAAATAATGGTGTTGGAAATAATGTTTCTAATGTCAGTGATCAATCTGAATGACTCGTGATGTAAAATGAATGCAAATAGGCATACAAGCCTCAGAATAAACATCTAACCATCTTTCAGAGTACTCTGCCCAGGATGAAACAAAACTGTATTATACTTACAACAAAAGGTAATAGTTAAAACAGACATTTTCCTGAATATTTATTCACAGTACAATATCTATCTTAACATCATCTTATATTATACAAAAGTTACGACATGTGATTTGTAATGGACTTCAGATCCATTTGTTACGTAACTGAACACGACATCAACTTAAAAAAGGTGCAAAATCATAGGGATTGTTCCTAAATCTTCAGGATCAAGTTGAGATTTCCAAAAGCCCCTATAACTTAAGCATTTTAGAGTTATAGATGCTTTTATGTTTCTATTACTTATGGCGAAACAGTTTAGATAGACTTATTATTTCAACACTTATTGTTTCAATGTTGTTATCCATAATGCAATATAATTATTATTTCATATCGTCACCCCAGTATCCTCTTCATGTTTCGCGTGGGATCAAATAGTAAGTGCATATCTGATGTTAATTTCTAGAATTAAATATATTTAGCATCCTTTAGGGTACTCGGAAATATCTTTTAAAAAAATCAAAATACCGCCAAGAAAATTCGTGGGGCGAAATTTCAGCCAGAATATTTTGCTTTCAAATTTTGGCACAAATTTCAGAGAAGGCGATAAGTCGGTTACATTGACCCCATTGCTCACCTGGTACTATTTTTTATCACAATAAAAAAATGACGGGTTAAACCGACTTCGAACTCATGAACGACCGGTAAGCATCTTGCCAAGCATGCTGACGATTCTGCCAGTTCGCCACCGTCAGACAGAGTATATTAATAACAATTCAATAATTTGTTATTGTGAATCTTCATTCAGAAGATCATTAGGATAACTGTCTGAATCCATATCGTATTTAAAATGCTAGCAAAATGTATCATAAATATCTTTCAGAAATTCGGCAACTTTCAATGCAACACAATGCTATAAAAAGTATCATATTAGAAGAACGGTGATAACAGACCTCCCACTTTTGAAAGTCTTGCCTCTTCTAAGATTCCTATCCAAATAGACAATACACTTAACCGTCACTTGGATAATTGAGCTATTGAAACTGGTGCTATACGCATTGATTCGGTTTTCAATATATAACGCAAACAACAAAACAGCTAACGTTCAAAACTGGCACTTATAGAAATGAAAGACAACAGGATCTTTTATAACACGATAAAAGTTTTCCTGAAGATAAAAATTGTGCAAGTATAAAATTAAATATCATCTTCAAGTAAATTTTAATCTTTTATTTTTTTTTTTCTGCTCAAAAGTTTCATTTTATATCAGTCTTTGAGTAATACTTATATCCTTTAAACCAAAGGATTTAAACTAAGTGAATGATAACTTTAAGATTTTGATTGCATACATAAATATTCTTTGAACAATACTCAACGAAAGTTCGTTTTGATTTCTACCCAGGACTGAAATGGCTTTCTTTATTCTTCTTAAAAAATTGTATTATATATACAGGTGTATTACAAATACTTGCAACTTCACTTAGATGACAACAATAACTCATATATATAAGGAGTTTAAGTAGATCACGAGAAGATATAATGAAAAGCTATCCATAAATAGAAAAACGTGAGGTAAAATGAATTAACGATAAAACGAATTTAATAGAAATGGTATGGAAATCAGTGACGAGCAATGATGATGAATGTTCTTCAATACAGACAGGTTCCTTCCCATATCACATTCGAGGATCAGCTTTTATCCAATAATAAAGTGTATGTATATATATATGTGTGTGTGTGTGTGTGTGTGAGTAAATGGTGGGGTTGTGTTATTTTTTCCTTTCTTATATATATATATATATATATATATATATATATATGTATGTATGTATGTATGTATGTATGTATATATATATATATAGATATATATATATCAAAAAGACGTGTTATGATACTATTCCACAGCCATACCAACAATCCAGTATTCGCACACACAAACACACACATATTATATCAATGTGTATGTGTAATTATGATTATAATAATGAAAATATTCTATACAAGTCACGAGACGGAAAAATATGTGTATGTATATACAGGCGTGGTTGTGTGGTAAGAAGCTTGCTTCCCAGCCACAACGTATCGGGTTCACTTCCACTGCGTGACACCTTGGGCAAACGTCTTCTCTAGTCACGGGCTGACCAAAGCCGTGTGAGTGGATTTGGTAGACGAAAACTGAAACCCGTCGTTTATATATATATATATATATAATATTGAAAATATTCCACACAAGCCAGGAGAGGGAAAAATGTGCGTGTATATATATATATATATATATATATATATATATATATATATATATATATATATATACAGCCTTGGCCAAAAGTATTAGGCCATCCCAATGTTTTGGGGTTCTGCTATTTCAATGTTAATGAAACTCGTGCCCATGGTAGATTATGGTATATTTCACAATATGCATTAGTTTTAATATCTGGTTGACCCCCCTTTTGCATCAATTACCGCTTTTATACGGATAGGTATTGAATCAACAACTTCCAGGTCATCTCTACTAAATGTCACCACTCTGTTATATTTGTCACTTTTATCCTTCCTTTCTAGTCAGCACCGTGCATTCTTTACTCTTTCCCTCCCTTATACAGTATCAACTAGCAAACGGCGAGCGAACTTGTCACTGCCACTACAATCACCGTATTTTCCGGTGTATGTGCCGCTGTTTGTTTTGTTTTACCTTCATGTTTCGATAATATTATTTTTAATCTAATAAAGGCTTTTATATTCATTTCTTTATTGCCCATAGGGGGCTAAACATAGAGGGGACAAACAAAGACAGACAAAGGGATTAAGTCGATTACATCGACCCTAGTGCGTAACTGGTACTTAATTTATAGACCCCGAAAGGATGAAAGGCAAAGTCGACTTCGGCGTAATTTGAACTCAGAACATAACGGTAGACGAAATACCGCTCAGCATTTCGCCCGTCGTGCTATCGTTTCTGCCAGCTCACCGCCTTTAATAAAGACTTTTATATTGACGTAATGTGTTTGTTGTTGATTATAGTAAGATAAACTCATAACAATAACAATGCATCTCATGGATGTAAAATATGCGTCAACAACAAAAAAGCTAGCTGCGGAGACGTTGCTCTATGGTGTTGATTCTTCGAAGAGTGGTGACATTTAGTAGAGATGACCCGGAAGTTGTTCCTATTCGATTACTATCGCAAACAGCAGTAGCTTTCTTCAAGCGAATACACGTCGTTGATTGGTTGAAATTACCTAAATACGATAACTTTAACATGAAATAACTTTTAAAATAGGAAATTTTGTCAAAAACGTTCAGAGTAAACAGTGTTCTACGTGACAAATTCTACCAGTATTCGAAGTTTCAAACTGTTTAGTTAAAAAAAAGATTAATTAAAAAAATCAGTGAATGAGATGGAATAGATCCAGGGCGACTAATATCATTAAAAAATATTTCAGACCGAGAGCGAATTGTCAACTGAACTCTAAATACCTTTTGTCATCTGAACATAGATTTTCATTCATATCAGCTGCTTATTTATTTATTTATTTATTTATTTATTTATCTCAGTTTTCATAGCTTAACCATCAAAGATACGAAATTATTAATGTTCTCAAACGTCTTTACCCTTTATCACTGATAAGCGTATGTTTGCTTTTCTCCTTCGCTTTTCCAATCCAAGCTTTTTTTTCCAATTAACATATCTCTGTGATGTCTCGTTTCCAAGTCGTAAGTGATAAGCGTGTGCTTCGTAAATATGCAAAACAGAATTGTCATAATCATGATTAGGATGAATTTTATTACTCCAATCTAATCAATAAACAATTGACAAAAACTAAAAAGAGGCCTGGATTGTATTTTTTCACTCTCTATAGACCCTTCTTTAAACTGTTCTTATGCTACTATAACAACGATCGCAAAAATAACTGAAAGGATTATATAAGGGAAAACATAAATGCATACATGTGTGTATGTGTGTGTATGCATGTATTTATGTATATATTTCAGGTAGCTCTTAAAGCTACTGGTAACATGTAACCTAGTACAACCTGTTTCAATATTAGGCGGTACGAGACTAAACCACCAAGCTTCCTTGGCAAGGATGGTGGTTTTCATTGAACATCCTGCAAGACGAAAAACAAAATTTGTAAAAAGTAGGATGAAGTGAATAATGTCAACGGCCATCCATGGGCTGGGAGTGAGAGACCGCTAGACTTTATACATTTCAAGAAGGACTACTCTACTGCAATACCTGCGACTTCATACGCATCGCATGATGTAGACTAGGTTTTCTTTTCGGGCAAATCCATATGTTATTTAGAGTGTTAGGTTGTCCCTATGCCTTTCTTTAGTTTATAAAAACTTATATACAGGCATCACTTGACTGTGAGTTGCATACTGTGGCTGACCGTAGCTGATAAAGGCAAGACTCACTGAAAATTTCTATGCACTGAAACCACATTACAGCAGCATCAACGCAAAGTTTCATGTCTATATTTTTTAAAGAAAGGCCACTGAAGAAGTGTAAACAAAGGAAGTCCATCTCCCAGACTTGTGCATGCTGCTTATGACTGGAAGGTGCTCATTTGAGGAAAGTGCTCATAATTCTAAGCCATATGGCAATAACTCACCGATGCTCTGACCACAGAATGGTACATTGGGAAGATAACAGGAACTGAGAACGTGAAAGAAAAGGTTTAAAATATAAAGAACTTGAAAGGCGTCTTGTGAGGCACTCTAACAGTGGCAAAATTAATATTGATCTAACACCTTTGTGTGTAATATTAATTCGCTCTTTCATAAAGCAGTTGCTTCAGTTTCAATACACGGTCTCAGATCAGCTCACTTAGTAGACAAGTACAACTCTGTATACATAAATACATATATGTCTGTATGAATTCATTAATGCATATACATACATACATATATCGTTATCAAGGCAAGTGCTGTCTCTTTCCTATTCAGTCATGCCAAACTTGCCGTTTTCACCCACATTTCACCAAATATGTTAGAGGACAAAATACTTCTGCTTGATCATGACTTCTTCTTCAAGAGGGACTTAAAGAGATGGAAAAGTGTGTAGTCGGAGAAGAAAAGACTCATATTACTACCTCACTGACAAAGGAAATTTCTTCATAGGCCATCCATCGTTTGTTGTCAATGATGTCCATATGAAATGTCACGTCATATATTATCAGAATTGAACTGATTTCCTCTACCGGTTTAGCTTTGTTCGAAATGCGGGTATAATTTAGTCTCTTCATGCTGTTTTGTATCTCAGTCAGGGTCTAACCTGATTTCTGGTACCAAGAGACAATAACAGTTAGTAGAGTATTGGTTCTGAAGACATTGTTACTTCCATTCTTTTGAAGTGCCCAAGTAAGCAGAGATTTCATTACACCGGTATCTCTCCAACACTAGAAAAGCCTGGCTTTCTCTAGAATGAATATTCCTGATCTTTCCTTATGAAGTTCATGGAGTGTGTTAAGTGTCTCATCATGAAAGCTTGCAATTGTTTTACACCTATTTATGGTAAACGAAATTTATTAAAAGAACTACCTGCACTTAATTCTTGAAAGAAGAGGTGGGAAGGTATTTACAACGGACTCGGACGACAGTTCTATCGTCTCACACGTAACAACAGACGCTTAGCTTAATTCCACAAGATAACAATCCTCAGATCCTGAAAGAGAATAGTAGCGTCGTTCTTCCTACACCTCAGACAGCACAACATCTCCCAGTCCATTTGCGGTCTTATTCACTAGTGGGGTCGATAACAGTTGAAACATCTTCACGGTCATACACGCATCCAACATTGCAGACCATGCTATGTAATTGATACTACAGAAATGTTGTTAAACCACCGGTTGTTAATCATTCACAAAACATTGAGTTGAAATTTTGATTTCTTTGGACAACTTAATGGTTTGGGTCTATTTCGTAATTATTTTTTCAGGACGAATAAAATAGCATGCAAATATCTCGCAGCAAATTTAATGTGAAAAATTATTTTTCTACAAAATCAAGAGGATGTTGTTTTGAAATATTGGCACACATTTTCTGTCAATGCTTGAGTTACAATTTAAATTTAGATTTAAAATTCATATCTCTTAAAAAGTAGTTTTCTACGATATTAATGGCATCATTATGGCAGTTTTGCGTTGACAGTCAATTAATAAGTTTTTACTGCGTAATACAGCTCAGAAATTTTGTTTCCTATTATCTGAATATATGCCATTCAGTCATATTACATATTTAAATAATTTCAATTTGGTGGTTATAATATCTTATATTTTTCCTTAAATTTCATTCTATTTTGCATCAAAGAACGTATATTTCAGGAATATGTTTTTCCTATTATATTCTATACACTCTTCCCAAATCTGAGCAAGATGCAATTTGACAAAATATCATGTCACACCCAGTTTAGGAGTTAAGCATACAAAAAGCATTGGGTTATACTATGTAATAATTGTTTAAAAAGCAATAAAACACAAACTCATTTTATAACAATCGACCATAAGAAATTGAAAATTTCTTTCAAACAACATCGACGTGTTAAAAAAACAAACTAATGAAGCAATTTTGGAGGATTATTTTAATGAAGCAATTTTGGAGGATTATTTTAATGAAGCAATTTTGGAGGATTATTTTAATGAAGCAATTTTGGAGGATTATTTTATTCCAGAAACTTTGTCAGAAAAAAAAAGCTGAATGGCCATGGTTGAAATGTTGTTAGTCATTAGTTTGTTCAATCATGGCTGACCTGGGTATAAACAACAACATTATATTTTTCTAATTCTTACTCAGAAAGAGGAGTGCCGAAGATCCTTCAGGGTCTCCGACACTGATGCCAAGAAGGAAGGAAATAACACTCACACCAGACACCAAATCCGAATGTTTGCAACAATGAAAGTTTGTTAAAAGCATTTGAATCAGATGGCGATGTTAAACCGGGCCAGGGATTATGTCACCTCCAAAGGCTTAGAATACAAAAAGTTGGAATGAATAGCAAAAGGCATCTTATCTAATGCTCTAACTGTTCCGCTAATCCACAGTCTTGGACTAGTCCTTTATACTATCAATTCCGAAAGGATAGAATGCAAAGTTGGCCTCGGCGGATTTGAAATCAGAGCGCAAAAAAGCCGTAAAAATAACTGCAAGATACTTATGTTTTAAAAAGTAGATGGGTTAAGCGTGTCTAAACGACAACAACAATAACAGCAAGGTGATATACAAGTTGATAAGATTATATTTTGAAACACAATGAGTTCAATTCAAATATTAAAGCTATTTAAACAATTATTTTTCATTGGTTTCTTTAAATTCTTGTTTCTTTTCCCCCTATTCTGAAGACTAGCATTACTGAAAATAACTGTTGCATTTCAGGACACACTATTACAGTGTATTTTTGTTTACTGCATCGAGAATGAGTTCACTTGTTGCTCCTTTAACAATAATTACTTTACATCCTTTTATTTTTTTATTGAATTCTTGGGGCATGTTACTGGTTGTTGTACATCCCAGTTGTTATAGAAGTTATGTGGATATCAAATCTAATAATATATTTCTAGCGGAAATATTATGGCCGTTGGAAGTTTTGGTGAGGTTACACTTTCATTATTATTTAAAGCAAAAACAGTACAAGAGATTTGTTTAGAATTCTTCGCAATAGTCTCTTATAGAATAAAGTATAATTGATACCAGTGTCAGTTGATTAAATCGATCTCAGTACTTGACTGGTGCTTTATTTTATCGATTTTTCAACTTAGATCCAAAACTAAATACAAGGTATTTTGTCCGACGCCCTAAAGATTTTACTAGCCTACCATCCTTCTGAGATGTTATCAACTTTATCCATTCTGAGATAAACATATTTTGTAACACGAAGTAAATCATGGTTTTGTTTTTGATTTATTTTTGTATAAATTTTCAAAACAGAAAATTGTCGATGTTATATATTGCATTCATAACGAAAATTTTAATTTATACGCTACGAAACACTTGGCGAGGACACACCGGTTTGTGATGGTAATATATGTGCTACACTAATCACCAGTCTGCTTATACTGCATAAATAACTATTTATTCCAGCAGAAGAAATGAATGTTGATACATCGCCAACATGAACGGAGAATGAAAACTGTCCAGTGTTAATGTAATAACAATGTATTTTATTCTCACTAAATAAATATAAAAGCTATGATTAATAGTGTTAACACTATTAATCATATAGATAGAAATAAAATTTAATTTCTAAAATTGACGCTTGGCAACAAACGTCACGATGAGGAAATGGTATAGCTGATTTCATCACCACTATTTGGGAGAAAGGTGAATTCGACTTCGGTGAGATTTGAACTCTGATCATAAAAATCTAATTAATTGCTGATGTTCTAACCCCCAACAACAAAATGATTCGCTTCCAACATAGACTCAAAACCAGGATTTCGAGGGCGAAGGTTGGTCGATCAAATCTGGCTCCGGCCCCGGAGAGATGAAACGCAAAGTCTACCTTAGTGGATTCAAAGTGAAGCTCTATAGCTCCATAACTGAATGTTGTAACTTTTGTTCGACTTCCTTAATAATTCTGCCTATCCATCTCTCTATAATAATATTTTCTAACATAAGCCCAAGGCCAAAAGATATGTGGGAGGAGAAGTCAATTAAATTACCCCAGTAATTAATTGGTACTTTATTTTATCGTTCCTAGAAGAACGAAAAGTGAGATTTAAATTCAAAATGTAAAGAACAGAAACTTTACCTTTCATCCTTCTAGGGTCGATAAAATAAACTAGGAGTTATGTATTGTCATCTTAATCTATTATCCCCACTACCTACTAAATGTCATCTCTTGTGTTTATAATAAGAATAATTTTAATATGGTTGATATCTGAATCGTTAAAACTCAGGAAAATGTATCTTATGCAATTCAATGACCTCCATCTCTTCATTTCTGAATTCAAATTCAGATTTTTATGGAGGCAGAATTTTGAGAAACGAAACGCTTATATTAAATTCTGTACTTGATTGATACTCAATTTTATCAACTCTGAAATAATGAAAAAAAAGTCGACTTGACAGGATTCGAAATTACAAACTCAAAGGAACACAACTAAATACCTTAAGGTATTAGTTAGCTCCTTCAGACTCGCTGTTCAAATCACGCTGGAAAAATTCCTTGTCTTTCTTCTTTCCAAGATCGTTAATGAATGTATCTGTAACATTCTAGAATGGATTTACCTTTAATATTATTATCACGTCATCATTTAGAAAATTATTTGCAAATAAAATACAGTTTTACTTCTCGTTTAAAATGAATCTAAATTATCAGTGAAAAAAATTCTAGTTAAACCAATACACTACTGTTAATATTTCTACTCTTAAGTGTTCTATTCTTGAGTAGTTCTTTTTAATAGCTCTATTGCTTATTAAAATGCAGGTGACACAACCTTAAAATAGCAGTAAAAGATCCCAACTAACGACTACAATCTTAAATTTGATTAAATATATTTGAGGATAAATGTGACAGTTACGTTAATCTTTCATTCAACTATATATTTTTTAAGCTGAAAATGTAACTTGATTTATTTCTCCAAGCAATTTCTAGCGTTAAATGTCTAACATTGTGTCATTCCATGTGTTAAATACAGGGAAATTTATAGAATATGCATTTCAATCTGGGTTTCAATTCATTTTCCACACTTAAGTGTATAAATGTTTGTGATTCTTTATAGGTAAAAGAAATGTTTTTTGTACGCATAGAAACAGTAAACATAAACTGCGCATGATTAAGATTGCCTACGGAATGAAAACCCTTTATATAACCACGTAAATTACCATAGAAAATTATTTTCCATTTATTTTCTTTTATTCTGATAAATTCGAAAACGTATGACTCATTATTGAAATTCAATTATAAATATCAAATAAAGCATCAATTTATGATATTTTGCATATACTAAAATTGACATCACGAAGCAAATAAACAGCCTGCTAGAAGTAAATCCCTGCTGAGTTCACATGTCACTACCGCAAAATAATACGAACATCGCTAAAATATATCACGTGATACGGTAAACAAATTGTGTTATTATAGTGTGTGTGTGTGTGTGTGTGTGTGCGCGCGCTTGTACATATATGTATGCATGCTTATATGTATATGTGTGTGGGTGTGTTCTAATAAACGTATTTTGTCTTGATTATGCACAGCAACGCTAACTACATTTTAAAGTCGTACAGAATCATGCCGGCTCAGCATTTATTTCAGAACGTACATGATATATTATGTA
>NC_068986.1:467493-474876 GCF_001194135.2 Octopus bimaculoides
ATATATATATATATTATATAAATTCTTTCCGTTAAATCATTTATTTATGTTTATAATTTTATATGAAGTTCAATAGCGGAACTAACGAACAGTTTAATTCCTCCGGGGACAAAAAAAATTTAAGGGATGTTAATTGTGATATTACCAAAATTTTGGGGACTAAACTCTGCATATTTTGTTTTATTTTTGTTTTGTTTTGTTGGGTGGGGGGGCATTTCTCGGTATGATTTAAGAAAAAGATTAACTTTTAATATACCTGCGAATTACAGTCACTTTTGACGACTCAGAATCACCAGTGACTAAAGAAATAACAGTTGGAGAAAAGTTTAGCAATTAAAGAAAGAAGTTTAATTCTTTTAATTTGAAATAAATGTTGAAACAATTTGTAATAAAGTTTTTCCCTCATTTATAATACCCTATGGATCCAAAACTTCAAATTATGTTCAGTAAAAATTTAACTGTTCTTTCTCTGCAGGCTTATATCAAATATATGTGATGTATGTTAAGCTGATGTATTTATTATATATCATTGTTAGCTTGTTTAAATTTTTTTTTATTACAGCACGTATATACTGTGTTATAATGGTAATACAGTTGTTATATTATATTTTCAAAAGAAATTATGCACTTAGAGTAACTGCTACGTCTTGCGATGCTCAATAACGAATGGCGGTAGCTGCAAACACTGTCAATGCTTTTGCTTAACGCTGAAAATCTATTTTCCTTACGCCTCATTTCATTTCCTCACATTTGGGAAAACATTAGCTTTACAAAGTTCCATTCTCGTTTTCTTAAACTATGGGGATTTTTCTTTTAACTAATCACAGTCCCAAATGAAAAATAAGTAAATGATATTTAAATTTTGATGTGAGGAAATCTAACCAAAAATGGTTGCTTATGGAAGTAAACCTAAACTGTTGCAATTATTTATAAATAAAATTCTATTAGCTCAATACGTCCTGCTGGTTCAATTACATTATTGATGATGCTGAGCAATGAAATAAATGAAATGCATTGACATCTTAATCATTTGAATCTAGAGTTCTAATGTATAGAAATAGTGCAGATGATATCATCCTGGTTTCGAAATACACTGCGATGGAAGCATGGGTAAAGTAGATGAAAAAATAGAGCCGGTTAGGTCAGTACTATATTCCTTTTCTACTCTAGGCAGAAAGCCCGAAATTTTGGGAGAGGAGGGGGCAGTCGATTAGATCGACCCTAGTACGCAACTGGTACTTAATCTATCGCCCCCAAAAGGATGAAAGGCAAAGGCGACCTCAGCAGAATTTGAACTCAGAACGTAAAGGCAGACGAAATACTGCTAAGCATTTCGCCCGGCGTGCTAACGTTTCTTATCTCTTTACTGCCCACAAGGGGCTAAACATAGAGGGGACAAGCAAGGACAGACAAACGGATTAAGTCGATTATATCGACCCCAGTGAGTGATATGTAAATACATACATGCATGCATACATACATCCATCCATCCATACATACATACATACATCCATCCATCCA
This sequence comes from Octopus bimaculoides, assembly GCF_001194135.2. Lineage (NCBI taxonomy): Eukaryota > Metazoa > Mollusca > Cephalopoda > Octopoda > Octopodidae > Octopus > Octopus bimaculoides. The sequence continues at coordinate 469,015 of NC_068986.1, forward strand.
TACATACATACATACATCCATATACATACGATTCTTGCATAACTTCATTCTTTGCATTACTTCAAATTTGACAGCAATCCACCTGCTAAGAACTTCAGTCGAAAAGTAACCAAATTATAATAGCAGTTTACTCTGCGTAAGCTATTGAGTACTATTTGCTGTTTCTTTTTCATATTATGTCGCTTCTAATACAATATTTACGCTATATATATGTATATGTATGTATGTGCGTGTGTGTCTGTCTGTGTGTGTGTATTTTGTATATACATATATATACACATAAACAAATATGTATGTGTGTTTGTATGTGTATATATATGATTATTTAATTACTCGACAATTTATCTTTTCCTCGAAGCTTTCTAGATTATATTTCATATTTGTCGCTACACTAAATTTCATTTTATTTTTTTTCTTTTGGTATTTATTATGTATTTATTTCATCTTTTTTTTTTTTATCGATTATTGGTTTGTTTATGGGTGTCAGCTATTTTCTTTCAAATGTCACATCATTTATTTGCTTCTGTGAATTGCTGTTTGCTTGTTTATTCGTCTATTTATTGCAGTTTAAACAATTTCGCGAAATATGTTGCTATAATATAGCTGTATATTTATCAACTGATCATCTAAATCCTGTGATATTTCTAGTTATTTACACAATGAAGTCAATTTAATTTCGCTGGGAAATGATCCAATTCAGTCATGGCTAGAAGCGAATAATGTTTTAGACAGTGTATCTCGTCGTTTTTGTTTCTTTTTGCCGGAAACCAGTTCCGAAGCATTGTTTTCCTTCATTGTCAGTTTCCGACAAGGCGTCGTTGGCGAATGGATTTTATGTCTGTCGCAACACATTAGAAACTAAAACTAATGCTAAACAAAACACAAACGTATTTTCTCACTCTTTTCAGTTTCGTTGTGTCCAACTTTCTGACAATAACATTGAAGAGGCCAAGGAGAAAAGTTTTTTAAAAGTTTTTAATATACCATCATGAATGTAATTATTTTATTGTATACACACATACGCATTTGCAAACGTACAATTACACACTGTGATCTTGTTGATATTGTCACTGCTCTACAATGTCAAGTATAATTATGGGAAGCTGGAATGCGTTTGGTCAATGGTCTACCCAGTCAAGGAATACTATGGATTCATCCCGAACAAAAACTATAAGTCTGCCAGCCAAAAGAGGTGGCCATTTTTTTTTTTTTTTTTTTTTTTTTTTTTTTTGTGGCTTTGTCTGCCGGAAATAGTGTCTAAATCTTTCTCAAATTATACGGTGCCTATATAAAAAGACGCTCCAAATTCTCTTGATATCACACTCCTGTGTCGCATGGTAAACACACACGCACACATAAATTACGTTTTGTCTGGGACTTCATATTTCATCTGACTGTTTATTGAATCAGTTAATATTTCAATTATAATTAATTAACTTCCCGGGTTGCCTCCCTTGATTTCCTTTTCTTTGTATACAGAAATAATTGTAAAAATAATGATTTTTTTTTTCGTCACTACTGATGTATTTCAATTGACTAAAATGTCTTCTCTATGCACATGAGGTATTTTAGCAGCCAATTTTCTTTTTGCATTTGCTGTAAGAATTAATTGCTTGAAAACGCTTAGTGACTTAGCCTATATCCATACCATCTCTTTTTGATCATTTGATCTTGAATGTGCGTATGTATGTATGTACGTAGGTTTGTATATATTATGTATACGTTTATGTGTATGTGCAAGTACTATTGTTGTTGTGTAACACCAAGTCAGTTGTTACCGAGAGGTACGGCTGGCTGGTTATAATCCACATGATTATTGTTCTAGATATCGCATATACCTCTAATTCCCTGAAAACCATACTCCTCACAATTACATGCGGTGGCCGATTGTATGGGAATAAGCATGACAGCCTGAACATATATTTTTCCCACCATCTGTGGTTGTAAATTGTGATTTGGGGTACAGCAGCGGTGAACAAGGCAGATTGAATCGGAGCACGATATTTGTGTCCTGTTTTTCATAGCATTCATACCTCGCGTTAATATTTTAGAATTAGATGCGTATTAACACTGCATCTGTATGTTTTTGTGTTTTTATATTTGCCGGGTTGAGAATCAAAGAGAACATTTTTTTTTAAAGTTCCTGAGGCGATTATGCTGCATATGGGTCTCTACGTTTTGAAAATGGTTTTGCATGCGAGGATTGTGGTGATTGAAGTTTGGTATGGCAAACGAGTGAACTATTTTTGTTACTATTACTGTTTTTGTTTCGGTAGTGTTTATCCCCGCTTTAACCGTGGGTGTTCTCCAGGAGACGACAATCCTGAAATTTTAACCCCAGGAAGACATCTTCTTAGTTTATTCAGTGCGCTTTCTGCACTCGATATTTATTGCAAGCGGGATATTTATCGCATGCCATTTTTTTTTTCGTTGTTTACATTGCCCGTGAGTACAATTTGATGAGGCGTCTACAGATGTATAAAACATTGTTTAGTGTATTCTTATAGTTTGTTGTGGTTTATTTTGTGTGGTACGGTACTCAATGAGGGATCTAATGTATTGCTTTCATACTGTAATCGATGTTTCTTTCTGTTAGTCAAAAGGCGTAATTGTGAATAATCTGAGTGACTGAGCGTAGACTTTCTTTCTAGACAATGACTTTTGTGTATGTTGCGGATGTTGTGGAAGCATTGTATCTAACTCTTGATATCATTTTCTATGACAATGGTATGTTTATGCTATTGAGTGTGGGGGCTGGTTGTATTTGTTCCCTATTATTCCTGGTAAGAAAGGAGACTTGGTCCGTCATGGATCCAAGTTTCTAAGAGATTAATGTCGGGTTGGAGTTTGTCAAATGATTTTCAGAATAGTGAAAGGATGCTTGTGTGATGTCATGTCCTTATGAAGCTGGGTATATGCTTTCAAGAGTTGTGGATTATCATGTAGATATAAGTTGAAAGACTGAATAAGTAGATCTTTGTGGTATTCTGTTCGAGAAATGAGAGATTCTAGAATTATAATTACTGTACATTACATAGTCCAGTCAGAATTATGGATTAGGATGAGACCCGCCACTGGTGCCATGTAAACATGTACTACTTGTTCCATGGTCGATTGGTCGGCGACTAAACTGTCTAAACTGTGAGGAGGTTGTCTGGACTACCAACAGGACTAAAAACAAGACCTATTGAAGAATGAATGAGCTCCTTGTGGGCCAATGGCCATTCAGTTGGGGAACGATCTCTGCCAAGAAAACACTACGAGAAAGTTAGAACCAATTAAGGTTATGGTTTCATCCGATGAGAATTCTCGCGCTTAATTTGGAAGTCTTTTGTTGTAGTGTCATCAACGCTCTGCAGAAACGTACGATATGTGACGTAACGAAAGACATTGCATAGGCTGACAGTCTTGCAAGTAGTTTGCTACTCAGGCCTTTATGTGGTTTCTTAAGTAAATGTTAAGCATAACAGCATAATTGAGTGCGGAGCGGGGAATGGAGTGAAAAGTTTTCTTATTGTTGAGGGCAATTAGAATGGTACGTAAGTGAGGATCTTTTGAAAGTGTCATCTATCCTTGTATTCCATTCCTTTGGAGTTTTTTTTTTCAATGACATGATTTAAAATGAAGGATATGTGTGTTTGTGGTATCACGACTAATGCGTCCTAAAATTGTTGAATATGTACATTGTAGTGTACTGGTGTTATGATGCATGTTTAATTGGTTGGGTTTCGTTGGGTTTAAGAATTGTTATACTCTTTTAATTTCAAAGATTAATTATAGGAGAGCATATTGATTCCTTCGGGTCCTCAGCGTTGTAGGACTTTCGTAAACTCAGAGGTTTTTGAATTTTCACATACCCCTTATCACATTTCCGGGCACCTGATGGGCAGAAGAGGTTTAAGTCATGGTAAAAGGTGCATAGTTTCGTGTTCATGTCTTTATAGTGTTGTCTCTGACATGATGTTTAAGAAATTCCTGATGAGCTCATTTCCTTCATGTACAAGTATTATGCTATTTAAAGTCAATGCGCAATGAGGTGTGATATGATTGCTGTTATTGTTGATAATGATGTTGCTAATAAATCTGGATAATGGCTTATTGTTCGATGTGTAGTTTCTGTGGGAAAACAAGTTTTCTTTTTTTCTAGTTTTTAGTGTTTTATATTCTATATCTTATTGTTTTATTTTTTGTTATTGTTTTAATAAGTTATCTGTCCTTTTATTGTTTTGTTTTCTCAAGTTATCTGTCTTGTAACTGATGCTACATTTTTAAGCTTCTTTCTGAAGAGGTAAATTTGCTGACTATATTCAGGTCGACAAGGGCAGCGAGATGGCAGAATCGTTAGCACACTGGCCGAAATGCCTAGCAGCATTCCGTCCGAGTTCTAATTCTGACGAGGTGGATTTTGCCTTTCATACTTTCAGAGTCGATGAAATAAGTACTACTTGAGAACTAGGGGTCGATATAATCAACGTATCTACTCACTTGAGCTTCCTGACCTTGTGCCAAATTTTGAAACCAATAGCCAGGACGACCTCTATATTTTCCTGATCACAGAGAAAAATATTTAAGCTCAATAGCTACAGATCAGAATGAGACGGGGAATGTATATTTATTAAATGTGGGTACATTAAACTTACATCATTATTTATTTTAGAGCACTGTGTAGGTTCCAATTAATTAATCATATATACATACTTGCATATATACATCAATTAGGTGTTTGTCCATACATATATTCTCTCTCTCTCTCTCTCTCTCTCTCTCTCTCTCTCTCTCTCTCTCTCTCTCTCTCTCTCTCTCTCTCTCTCTCTCTATCTATCTCTCTCTCTCTCTCTCTCTCTCTCTCACTCTCTCACACACACACACACACATACGATGACATAAGTTTGACGGCCTCTCGTGGAGAATCGCTGAAGCTGATGGAAATAATGACGCAGTATTTACGAACTTGAACTAAATGATAACATTTAAGTTGACTTCACATTGAATTATTTCAGCCTGTTTTGACAAAGAAGTGTGGATGTAAGAAGAAATAATAAAAAAGAAATTGATATTAAATGTTAATTCTTATATTGTTGGCGTGGTATTTTCTTCTCCGAAATATGAACATTTGCAACAGAAAGCATTGATAAATGACAATAAACATCTTAAGTGTCAATCTAAGAATAAGGTTCATAGATTTCGTTTAAAATGTAAACCTTCCTGGTAGTTTAATAAAACTAATCAATGGTTGTGTATCTATTTTATGTTTCAATATTTATATCTGTAGTAATTGAGTTTGTTTTCGAAATCACGTAAAACGCATACACACACATAGTTACGTGTGTGTGTGTGTGTGTGTGCGTGTGTGTGCGAAGGCACGTACTTTAGAGGTTAGGCTTTTGTACTCTCAATCGCAAGATCGTGGTTTCCATTCCCACATTGGCTGTGAGTTGTGTTCTTCCGCAAAACAGTTCATTTCAAGTTGCTCACTCGACTCAGTTGTGAATAGGTCACAACACGACGGACTACCATTGTGTTCAAAGAGAAGGTTAGCCTACTCGCTTAGCGACCGGATTGGCACGATTTTTAAAGCTACAACAGTATCAAGAATATATATATTCTTTTATTCTTTTACTTGTTTCAGACATTTTAACTGCGGCAATGCTGGAGCACCGCCTTTAGTCAAGCAAATCTACCCCAGGACTTATTCTTTGTAAGCCTAGTACTTATACTATCGGGATCGCTTGTCGAACCGCTAAGTTACGGGGACCTAAACACACCAGCATCAGTTGTCACGCGATGTTCGGGACACACACACACACACACATATATATATATATATATATATATATGTATATATATATATATATATATATA
>NC_068986.1:475178-491990 GCF_001194135.2 Octopus bimaculoides
ATATATACATACATACATACATACATACATACATACATACATACATACATACATACATGCATACATACATACACAGACATCTTAAAAGTAAATAGACACCATCATTTTGAAAAATGCATTTCTCCTTTCTTCTTCGGATATTTGCTGGTTGAACTAGAGGTTTCTTTCCAGCTGCTTTGCCATAGCAGTCAAGTTAATGAAGATAACTCACAGAAGTACTCTTACTCATTTGGAGTTGTTCCGCAACATCAGCTTCACAGCCCGAAATTCCTGTCAAAGGGCCGAGGTCAACCTGAGTGGATCGCTGTTGATTCCTTTCTTTTTCTACTGAATTGTACAATCACTCTGCTGACACTAGCAAGAGGAATCCAAGCTTTTCTGCATTGTTAAGCTGGCTAAGTTTACCTTAAGATTGATCCACAATAATCCTCTTTGAAAATCAGACAACACTTTTGCTACTGGTGTTGACTAGTTCATATACATATGATACTTCGCATAGGCTTTGCGATACGAATAATCTGGTGTAAAACGCAATATACGATGCTTCAGAACGAAGTGTTAGTCACACAACAGTAATAAGAAAATTAGATAACAAAGTAATAAGCAATTATCTGATGAGCTTCATTAGCTTTCTACCTACTTCTGCTAAAAGATGGCAGTGGACTCATAGTTAAATGCCTGAGTGACACTTAATAGCTTGATCGGAGCCTCAAATATGAAGTGCAATTTATTTGCGGAAAATAATTACATTTACGCATTTACACAGAAAACATTACCAATGAGAAAGAATATATGTAGTGAGGAAATCCAGAAGCCCCTCCCATATTTATAAGATTAATGTTAAATTGTGCATAAGGACAGGTATACTTAGATGGAGAGAAAAGAGTAATTAGGTCTATCAGTAAAAATATACATATACATACACATACGAAAATACACTATCAGAGACACACGTATCAACATACAATGTATGCCAGGTCTCCAAATCTAATGGAGGCCTCAAAAGACATTTTAAGATCCACCAGCTCAGCGCCCTTTGTGAATAACCTTAGAGATAGAAATTTAAAGTATGAACTATCATGGTTCATAATCGACAGCGCTCCCCCGTTTGGAAATGGATCGGACAGATGTGAATTGTGTATTAGGGTATCGTATCTAATTCTGAAATTATTTAATGCTAATACGTTGAACAAATTTTCAGATGTGATTCCTTCATGTACCCATAAGTTCTATTCAACATTTCTAAGGACACATGGAACTAGACCTGCACACTAAATTTATCTTATTAATACTTGAATGTCTTTGCCGTGAATCTTAGATCCCTCCATTCTAGCCAGTATATTATCACTTACACATGAACTGAGTAATCTTACTAATAAAAAAAATAAGTTCTATTCAACATTTCCAAGAACGTATAAAATTAGATCTGTTAACTAAATCTATTAATACTTATCTCTTTAATACTTGAAAATTTAACTATGAAATTTAGATCCTTCCATTCTGGCCAGTAGAATATGAGCTTTGAAAATTTATAAAAAACAAAAACAAAAAAAAGTTCTCTTTCTTTAATCGATCAAATTATTTTTTGGCTTGGTGGATCATTTTGTGGGGATTGCTGTGTGCTGAGGACTGCTTTTTGTTGGTTTGCAACAGTTTCTTTTAGTGTAACGCCATCATTGTTTGGTGGGCGTTACTGAAAACGAAGAGCTACGTGGCAGCAACGGGGAGTCAGGCTTCTGTCGTCCCGAGCATGATTGAACAAAATGAAATGTGCTGCGATGTAAAATTGCTACAGAAATACCAAGATATAGTAAAGAGGGAGGGGTCAAACGTAAAGTTGACCCCACTTGAGGAAGACAAAGTGAAGATAGAAAACAACCTCTTCCTACGGACACCAACTCTCCCCATACTCTGTCCGACCTAAACACAAGCGAAAACACAGAGGAGCCTCAAATTTCCCCACCCCGGCCTTTGGATAAATTTATAATATTATATAACAGAAAAAAGGAAAAACTTTGCAACGAGATAAAGACATGGGGCAAAGCAAAAGAAGTGGACGTTTTTTGTGCAGTGGCGGACCCGGAATACGAATTACGAGGAAGAAATTGATTTTGACTAGTGAGTTACGAAAATGGACACCAGCAAAATACCGAAAAGGGTAAGTAATACATATATTTTAAAGGAACTTGACATAGACATTTTCCAAACAAGTGGAAACTAACAGTGACAAAAGTACTATCAATGTTAATATAAATTAAAATTTTTAGAAAAATAAAAAAAAAGGTTGTATTAACAGGTTCAATGAAGTCACTCCTAGGTGGGGACCGAACAGATTCATTTCATCTTTTATTATATTTAAATTCATTCTTTCTATTCGTTTTTTTTTTCTTCTGTTCCCGCCTTCTGCTGTCCCCTCTATGTAAGGCCTTCATGGACAGTTTCAGGAAATAAAGAAGCTTGCTTCTCAACCATATTGTTCCGGGTTTAGTCAAACTACATGGCACCTTGGGAAAGTGTCTTCTACTATAGCCTCGGACCGACCAAATCTTTGTGAACGGAGTTGGTAGACGGAAACTGAAAGAAGCCCGTTGTGTATATATATATAATGTGTGTGTGTGTGTTCATATATTTGTGTCTGTGTGTCTATGTTCCTTCAGCATCGCTTAATAACCGATGTTCGTGTGTTTACGTCCCCATATTAGCGGTTCGGCAAAAGAGACCGATAGAATAAGGACTAAGCTTACAAAGAATAAGTCCTGGAGTCGATTTGTTCGACAAAAGGTGGTGCTCCAGCATGGCCGCAGTTAAATGACTAAAACAAGTAAAAGAATAAAAGAATATGTATTACGGAGATGTACTTGCATAGCAAGTGACCCGATCTGAGATCGTGTGCTGGAACAAAAGCAATTGCAGCATGGACGGTGTTTATAAGCCATTTAAAAACAAGCAAAATCCGTTAGATTCACTTCAAAATTTAAATTTAATTTGTCAAAATTTTTTAGTCGCTTTGAAACTGCGACCTGTTCACTGACAAAAGCCTGTGCTGCATCTGAGAAAGTAACAGTTAGTTCATGTTATATACGTACGTGTGTGTGTATGTATGTATGTATGTATGTGCGTATGCACATGTGTATGTATTATGTAAGTATGTACATATATACTTAGGTATATATGTCAGTATTTAGATGTGTAAGTGTGTAGGCGTATCTATCTATCTGTGTGTGTGTGTACTTGTGAACGTATGTTTATGAACTGATATGTGTATCTGTTGAAGTTGTATATATGACTGTTACTCTGTAACAAATTAAATCTAAACGTTGACCTGAATCTAACCGTTTTCCTGCTTTTTTTTAAATGGCTTACAAACACCTTCCACGCTGCAATTGTATATATACTTCTATAAACCTGTGATGAGTTACTCCGTTATTTTTCTGTTTATGGAATCTTGCTGGTAGTGGGGAGGGGTTATTTTTGCTGTTCAGTCCCCACATCCATGTACCTCTATTTCATCTATTAATTACTTCAGCCTACTGGAGTTATATAGATAGAATGAGGCATGTCAACTCTAGGCTGAAACAGCTGTAAGATATTATCCCATTTTCTGTCACTATATGTAATTCTTTTAATTACCGATATGTCGCATGTGTTTGTATATTGTAATCATTGTCCTTTTAGTAAACAAATAAAAAAGTACATTGACACAATACAATGTCTGCAAGTTGATGAATACCACCTATTCCCCTCCATTTCCTTATTGCTATATATATATATATATATATATATATATTCATAATTGTGTTTTGCTTTTCTGTACTGTAACCATCCAATTATTACTGAATGGTTAAAAAATTATTTGTCATTCGTTCGTTCGCAAAATCACATGTGTGTCCTATGGTTGCCTTAAACTGAGAAATGGATTGGTTTTATATCAGACTCCAAAATATGGACAGTCCTTCTCGCCAGACTTCCGTACAGCTTCCGTCTATCGATCACCTGGGGCTAGAGTAGCAGACATTTGCCGAAGGTGTCGCGCATTAGGATTGAAATCGATAACTCGTAGTTACAAGGTAACCTTCTTAACCTCACAGTCATTCTATTTCACCTCTTCCCAGTTTGTTCATTTGGTACAAGGAGGAATGATCCCCAGGTTATAAAAACTTACTTTTAGATATGTAAGAAAAGCAAACTTGAAAAAAAAAAAACAATTTAGAGATCACTGTAAGCAAATTTGCTATAAAATATTATCTCATTTTATGTAGTCTCATTGTCCAAGGAAACTTCAGTTATTTCTGTTTGTTAGTATTTACATTTATTCCGCCACCAGAACCAAACTTTAATCCGGATTATACTACTTTTATTCTCTTTACATGAGATCTCTAAGAATGTACGAACTGAATAAACTCTTAAGAGAATTGTAATTAATACCGAATCCCAGTTTAAAAGATTGGATTATTTACGCGATAATGTGTCATTGGTTTTACTGCATTTATGTCCCTCTGAATACACAAAGAATTGCAAAGTGAAACTTCGGCCGTAAACATAGCTTAGAATTATTTTCCTTTCCGAAATACAACACCGTAGAGATTATAGTATACTGAAAATGTGAAGCTCAAACATAAATAAATGTATACATGAATGATAACGTCTGTGACTCGTGGGAAAGGATTCGGGTTGTAGGAAGCTTATCTTGAGATGAGAAGACGTCACGATTTGGTGAGTTTCTTAATCTCAGTAGATTAGGCGATAAGCAGATATTTGCATAATTTTTTTTTTAAATAAACCAAGTTGCTTGAAATGTCACAGAACTGTCTCAGACATAAAGGTCAAACAGAGATTAAGCTTGTACTAGCATCTAAAATACCAGTCTCTAATCGTTCATCCGTACATACTGCGATGTTATTGCAAATATGCACAGTCACACTCTCACGCACACACAAAAACTCTCTCTCTCTTTCTCTCTCTCTCTCTCTCTCTCTACACACACACATATATATATATATATATATATATATATATATATATGCACATTCAGAGGTAGAGTGCAGAGAAATGCAACGGCAATATTATAATAAGTCCTATGTGTCTACCAAAGACACATTGTCATAGTTCTTATTTCAGCTTAATTATAATTTTCAACACATTTGAATGGGAGCGATTTCTTTGGTTTCAGTAATAATGGGATACAAGTTGGTCACTGACATTATATGACTTCAAATAATAAGGTGCCGATAAGGTATCGGTAATGGATTTAGCGAATAATCCAAATGTCAGGTTTAAAATAAAATAAAATCACTTTCTGACAAAAGTCACCCAGAAATGGAACCCGGAGAGATAGCTTGATTGATTTTTTTTTCTAAGAATTATAAAAATATAATTGAAGCCAACCAAAAGATACCGAAATCGCCGTTAGCAATTACCGATGCAATGTGGAGAACTGTAACAGATTGGAGCAAAAGTCAAACGAACGAAATCTTTTTATGGTAATCGGTTTCTTTTTGGTTATAAGTTTAAATTGATACCAGAATAGAATTTTTATGTCTGGATTTGAATAAATGTCAATGCAGGAATCTGCCGAGAAATTTGAAAACACTGCCCCGTTCTGAATTAATATCACAATTGGTCTTTGGGCATCTTTAGAGAAGTACATCTGGTTTCAAGCATTCGAGCCAGTCACTCCTTTACTAATTAATGAATAATGGTTAAAGATAGAGAGGAAGAGAAGTAGCAGAATTGGTAAAGCGACGAACAAAACACGTAAATGCGGTATTTAATCATTCTCTTCAAATTTCACGGAGATCAGCTCAATTTTTCAACCTTCAAGGTTGAATAAGCAGCAGTTAAGTGTTTGAGTCAATACAATAAGCAATATAGCTCTTCAAATACTAATTGTGAGACATTATCATTGAGGATAGATGGATGAATGGATAGATAGATAGATAGATAGATAGATAGATAGGCGTGTATGCTTTCTCTTTTTAATTTAAAATTAATTTTAACTTGTCACTTGCTTATGTTGTTCACCATTCTTTAAATCTTAAGGTTTTGCAGTTTTTTATTGTCGCAGATATCATGATAATTTGTAGCGTATGAATTAAGAAGTTTCATTCATTCTTTCCCTAGGAATTCACCCGTACTTTACTCTAGATGGATTGGTTCGCATTGTCTGCCGCCAAAAACAATAGATTGAAACTGAGAGAGTATCTTGGGCACTCGATTTTCAAATTCCTTGTAAATGATCTTTAGAAGTTTTTTTTTCCTGTATTTTTCTCATCACATTGGTGTCCTAAGGGCTGATGTTTCCACAACAAAGCATATTTTTCTTGCGATCCACAAGAAATATATAGTTGTCTTTTAACTTTGTGTCTTTTTTCAATTTTAGAGTCAGTTTCAGTATTTTCTGGGGGGTTTTTTCCTTATTCTGTTCCAACATGCCTCATTAAAATATATCTGGAAAACATTTCCTTGCAGTCGGCAACAATATGATTGCTGTCTTCAGTTTTAGTTTGGCTTGTATTTGTTGTCTGCCAATGTTTTCTGCTTTATATGCTGCGGATATTTGATAGAGATCTCTTGTTCTTGTATTCAATGGAGATAGCCTTCAATGTAGGAGGTCGTAGGCTTGTCGGTATTCAATACCCAGTTTTTCATTTAACTTATTCATTCGATGGTTTGCGTCTTTCCTGCCAAATACCCATGCACTCATTTTCTTTTTAATTTGTTGTTTTGATAAATAGAATTTACCAATGCTCCTTGAGGAGAGATCTGTATCAGCTCTCATTTCATGCCTCCCTTCAAATTCATTAGCTATCCGAAATTTCGTTAATATAGTTATATAGTAAGATAGTTTAGAATTCTAGCTGTGGGAAACTGGAACGCACAACAAAGTGTCCTGGGCGATATGTTTGTTGTTACCGGAGAGTTCAGACGACCATATTTTTAAAAACTTCCTTGAGATATTCATTCTTTGTTCTCGCATTCTGTCCAAGATATTTATGTTGCTGTACATACATACGTACGTATGTATGTATGTATGTATGTATGTATGTATGCATGTATGTATGTATTTAAGTATATTGTATGTATGTATGTTAAAGAAGATATGTACACATGCATGTATGTATTGTTAAAGAATATTTATAGGGTACCTAAAGTGGAGGAAAATATCGTAGAGCATTTTAATTTGGAATTAAAATTCTTCATTAAAATAATTCTGGTATTGAAGAAAACGATACCAGAAATAAACCGAGATCAACTGTTTCAATTTTATACTATTTATCAATAGACCTCTTTCATTTGTTTACACATACGCGATTATAGACATCCAAAAGAGACGAAGAGGCGAGAAGCTTGACTTTATTGCTTTTTTATGGAAGTCAAAATGTTTTCTTTATCAAATTTGTTCAATACCTACATGAAATTAAGTATATAATTTAGGAGAAATAAAATTTAATGCTATGTATAGATTTCTATTGGTCAATAGAGGAATTACATTGCCGAGAACTTACTGTAGTCTTTTAGACTTTAGCAGCTGGGATAATTAAGCACACTGAATTTCTACTAATTCTCTATATAATTGTATTAATTTCATCCGCTTTATGCAGGCGGCGAACTGGAAGAGTCGTCAGAGGCGTATTTGTTCCCATTCTTTCTACTCTGAGTTAAAATCCCGCTGATGTCAACTTTGGCTTTTTTATTTTTCGGTGAGGGGCAAGTCAAGAATACAATGCACCTGTCTAGGACAATGATGTATGGATGTGCATAACCGATACCTTGTGGTATCAGCACAGACTCTTTGTATTTTGTGTTCAAGTCCTACCACCGCCAACATAAGTGATGGCTTAATCCGTCGTCCGGTTGACGACCACCACCTGACACCTTAGGCGCCCTAAGCGGATTCCACTCTGATGCAAGCAATCGAGCCTGGTCTTCGGTTTAAGGATAGCTTCATCGCTCGCTCGTTCAAGTTGCCGAGGTCTTGGAGTAAGGTTATGAGTACTGGCTTTTCTCCTTGACTAAAACATTACAAAATGTGTGTGACATCATTATGGAAGCTATCGCAGATATATCTCAAGAAAAAGTGAAAATTATCTTGAATTGAAAGAGAACTTTATTCACTGTATTTAGATGAAGTGACATGTTTTTTCCTATGGAATAGACTAATGTAACTGACAAGGTGAGAGCTAGCTGAAACATCTATAGACAACGCAACGAGTCATATAAGGCTCAAAAGCCATGCAAGGAGAAACAAGTGTTAATGGTTATAATACGAACTACTTCTGGTTGCAGATTATGGTTTTTTATTTTACTTATTACTGGCGATCATCTTTTTTTTCTGAATGAAATATGTCTCTTCCAAGGTAGGATAAAATGCTGCCACAGCAGAAATTTACCTCCAACAGAAAGTAAATAGGCCCGTTGTTGATTTTAACGTTGTTGATTTTAATGCGCTGCCCGTTTCTAATGACTGCTATGTTTTATCATTAGGTAAATTAATCTCCGCGTCAATTCCGTTCCTATGTTCTCTCGAAACGATGACATCAAATCTGTTACTTAGTGCTGTATATTTAACTTACCGATGTCTGTCCAAATTGGTAGTCGTCGTTTTTCTTAACAGCAATAATGCAGGTTTCCCTACAAGAATTACATTATCAGGAGAATGTTTCTTCAGATAACATAATTTGGTTCGTTTCCTCTCTCTCTCTCTTTCTCTCTCTCTCTCTTTCTCTCTCTCTCCCTCTCTTTGTTCTTGAAGGTGCCAATTAATCGGAATTTACTGGGATCTTTGAGGGTATAAACTGTAGGTTTCGTAACATTGGCACAAATTAGTGACTCAAGTAGGAGAAAATATCTTTAAATGTTCTTGTACGTGTCAGCTATTACAACACAGAAATCTTGGATAAATATACTCAGGCTGCTTCAACACATGTTGAACATAAAATTTCGGTTGCTTAAGCACGTATTGAAAAATAATACTATGAAATTAAGGCATATAATTTGTTTGCTATTCTTTGACATGTCTGTTCTGTTTGTTTTCGTTTTTTGTCACATGATAACCTCAAGGCTTCTGAGATAAGTCGGCAGTAGGGTGTGGCACCTAAATTTTTGAAGGGTCTTCGATCGTTACGAAAATGAGAGTAGGTCACCCTCAGGCCGAAGACCTGGACCAAATACTTACTGTAAGGTGGACTCTGCTAAAAATATCTAAGGTATCCAGTTTCTGTCACCAAATTCTATTCACAAAACATAAGTCAACCTGCAGTAGAAGATGCGTATTCAAACTTTTGTATAGCTGAACCAAGAGTGAAACTGTGTTGTTAAGAGTCTAACTTCTTTACCACACAGCTATGTCTGTGCCTCCATTATCATTCACATGTACATTATTACGATTGCTATCAAAATAGTTTTTTTTTATTCGGAGTAAATTCACATTACCAATTCATACAAGCCCATTGTGTAAAATAAAACTAAACGTAACATCTCTCTGCATTGTTTTCTGTGACAATATGAGAAAGAGATAGATAGAAAAAATAGAGAGTAAGAGAGGAGGAAAGAGAGAGAGACAGATAATTGAGCTAAGAATGCAAGATGTGCATAACTTTTCTATTGAAGGAGAATTTAAATAAGAATAAATATTAAATACCACGACGATATTTTTAAAATATGCAATTAAAGAAAAAGATAAAAACAGCATAAATCGCATTTTTAACGATCAAAATTTGGATCAAAGAGTTAATACATTTCTAAATGGAGACTTTAAATGTGGAAGGAAATTATGATTAAAGTAAATAGGAACCATTTTAGCCACATTAAAATTTCAATCATAGCCACCACACCCTTTCCTTAAATTTTTCTTACCTTACTCCACTCATATTTTTATGATATTTCAAAACCATGGAGGATAAGTGAACAACAGCAACATATTTCTTTCCTTGTCTTCTCGAATAAAGAAAAATTGCAAAATGTAATTTATATTTGTAAGAGTAGGTATTTCTGTATTTGTAAGGTTATGTTGTTAGTTGTCTCAATCGGTATCGGTCAACTAATCAGGTATCTATACCTTTGCCTGTGGAAATAGTAAAACATAATTAACTCGGGCACCGCTAATAATGTTGGCAAAATTTCACACACCGAGTTGTGAACAGAATATCTCGGTAGAAAAAAGCGGCGAACTGGCACAATCGTTAGCACGCCGGGCAAAATGCTTAGCGACATGTCGTCCATCTTTACTTTCTGAGTTCAAATTCTGCCGAGGTCGGCTTTGCCTTTCGAGGTCGACAAAATAAGTATTAGTTGAATACTTCGGGCGATTTAATCGACCATCTCCCTTCCCGCGACATGACTGGCCTTGTGTTAAAATTTGAAACCAATATTATGATAGGAAACGTTTATCTAAGGTACTGAGCACTGAAATCGAATCAGGAAATACGTAATTACAAAGCAAGCTTCTTAATCATACAGGCATGTCTATGCCCATCGAGTTTTTATAAATATCTTGGTCAGATTCATATTAGATGAAGACCAATTCTTCAGATTTATTCATCAAAAATCCAAGCTAATAAATATGTAAATGTTGAAGCATGGAGAACCTTGTAATTAATGGTGCATATCTCGAAGCAAACCCAGCTAGAAATAATACAGGATAGCTTAGACGGAGAAAAAGAAGTGTGACTTCACAGAAATCTTGGTGTATCCTCAAGGAAAATGCTACCGATTACTCGAAAGCAATCTTTTGTCTTTTCGAGCCATCCATACTAGACGCTTAATCTTCGCGAAAAAGTTTGTTTTTATTTAGAACATAAATATAAAGGTATCAAGTATTAATAAGTCTTTATATCATGATGCGAACTCGGCTATAAATACAAGTTTATAACACACTGAATGGATGAAAACAAGTTGGAAAACTGTCTGCCTGCGTTAAAGGAAATATGTGGTTCAACTCCCGCAGACAGAATTCTGCCATTTTCGTTCCATCCAAGGAATTTTTTGACCAAACATATCATATATATTTTATTATAATTATTATAACTGACTTCGCTTTCACATACATCGTTACTAAAGACGTCCTTAAATGCCATTTATATCTTTTGGATCTATTTTAAAACGGGGGCCACATTTTTCATTAATGTTTTACGTAGTGTTTTTGGTACGGAAAGACTTTCAAACTTCGTATACTTATCTATTTTGTGTTATAGAACAGAAAAATATTTTTGTATTCGAATTTATTTCATGTAAAAAAATTGTCTTTCAACCAATCACTGACAAGTATTCAGTTGTTTATATTTACTCCTTTGGCTGATTAAGCGATGTAAAGCGTATTTAATCTCCATACCTTCGTTTTATTTGCTTTTTTCATTTTAAATTTGCTTTAACCCTAACCCTAACCCTAGGGTTAGGGTTAATTGTTTCAGAATCGTTTGTTTATGTAGTCGGCACTTAATGTATATCGGCTGAATGGACGTCAGTGATTGGTTGAAATTACAGAAATACGACAACTTTAACATGGAATAACTTATGGATTTCTTTTTTTTTTAAGAAGACTAAGAGAAAAAGATGTTTTATATGACACATTCTACCAGTGTTCCAAGTTTCAAAGTGTTTCGTTAATGAAAAATGTGGCCCCCGTTTTAAAAAAGATCCTATCTTTTACTGTTCACAATATCTTCTCAAAGTGACAATAAAGTACACTCAAATGATAATTTATACAATTTTTCTTCTTTTATCATAAACACCTGCTCAGTTTGTTACAACACAATATTTTATTAGCTCTGTAAATGTGTCATGCAATTTTTATGGCGGTCTTAGTCTCAAAACAAGTTTTTATATATCTCTCAGCATATTCTTCCTTCAAAGATGCTAGTAAATGTGGGATAGTTTGTTAGTGCATCGATTTTTCTCTCGTTCTTTGTTTGTTTCTTTTCTGTGAGAATTCGCAAATTTAAACCATATAACACATAGCTCCAACTATATTTCCCATTACATATTGTCCCGCTTAGTGCGACCGTTCAATGCACAACAAATTTATTGACATTTGCTTTACATTCTTTCAATGTCAATAAAATAAGTACGAGTTGAGCAATGATGTCGATATAATTGAGTAACCCCCTCCCCCTAAATTACTAGCCTTGTTCCAAAATTATTATTGCAGTAGATTGGTTAAAGCGTCCAACAAAATACTTTTCTGTATTGTTCTGGCTAATTCTCAATTCAAATCACCCAAGGTCAGCTATGCCTTTCATCCCCCCCCCCAGGTACAATAAAATAAATAATCATGCTATTATTATGCTTATTAAGGCGACGAGCTGGCAGAATCGTTAGCATGTCGGACGAAATGCTTAGCGGTAATTCGCCCGTCGTACGTTCTGAGTTCAAATTCTGAGACTGCTTTGTTTGGCTATGGGTTTATTTCTTTTGCTTTCTCTGTTGGGAACACATTTTCTTCGGGCACTGGTTCGCTTAGTAGCATTATTATTAGTAGTAGTAGTAGTAGTATTATTATCATTATTATTATTATTATTATTATTATTACTACTAAGGCAGCGAGCTGGCAGAGTCGTTAGCGCGCTGAATGAAATGCTTAGCGATATTTCACCCGTCACTGCGTTCTGAGATCAAAATCCGCTAAGGTCCGCTTTGCCTTTTATCCTTTTGGGGTCGATAAATTAAGTACTAGTGAGCCACTGCTTGGTACTGCATCAGGTCATTTATTATTATTAATATTATTATTATTATTATTATTCAGTAGTTTTATTTTTATTGCGTGCTTTCACTTCACTACCGAGCGCAGCTCTGTGTGCCTTGGGTATGTGCTGTGGTTTGTTGTGATGTTCTTATGGTTACTGTATTGAAAGTGTTTTGCGTAGGATTATTATTATTATTATATAGTTGGCTTTTGCTTTGTATTTGTACAAATTGGCTCTAAGTCTCACCCAGAGACCTCAAGAGACAATAAGTTCGAAGTTCAAGTTGGTGTTATGACAAGTGTGCCATATATTTTGTTTTGCACGGCGTTGTTCTAAAAAACATTTGTCAAAACATAAGTAAATTAAAAGTTTGTTTTAAACGTAATTTCATTATAAGACTATAGCATGTTAAAATGACAGTAGAATGTGTTTGTTATTATGTACATTTAAAAGTATTTTAACACTGTTTACAGATTAAAATGCTTTTCTTATTACATAGATCATACTTTATGTAGGATATGAGCAGTTCCCATAAGCACTATTTTTTCAAGCTCTTCCGTTTTCGGATTTCTTGGTATGTGAGCTAGATAATAATCAGCCCCTTTTGCTATCATTCCTAGGGCACCTATGACAATAGTTATTGTTTTAAACTTGAGGTTCCACATTTTGCCAATTTCTATTTCAAGATCTTTATACTTGCTTAGATTTTGTAGGTCTTGACATATATTTATGTCGATTGGGACTGTCAAATCAATGGGGAGGTACGATTTTTGTCTGAATTCCTTCAATATAACGTCTAGCCTATTTGCATCTATCTCTCTGTCAGTTTGAACGTTGAAGTTCCAAAGGCGTAACATGCGGTCATCTTCAAGCACTGGTAAGGGATTGTGTTCCCACCAGTTTGTTTTATCATGGAACAGGTCTAAGTCTTTGAAAATTACCCAGTGGATAGACTGTGCAGCTCTATCATGCCTGTTGAGATACTCTGTAGGCGCAAGAAAACTGTACATGGAGACATGATCGATGGTTTCATTTTGTTGCTTCCATACATGACATGTTGGGCTACTACCGTTCTTTAAGCTGGTGACCTGGTAGCTTCTTGTAGGTAGGCATTGATCTTAGGCTGCTCTGATAAATCCTTCCGTCTCTGATTTTAAGCGAGAAAACTAATCATTGATGGGTAAAAGTTTGTCAATATCACCAGTATTAGCTCTCTGTGGATATTATTATTATTATATTATTATTAATATTATTATCAGTAGTAGTAGTAGTTCATTTGTGTTCAGAATCATTGCATGTTTCTCAAATAGCACCAGGAAAATCAGATTATTACCACGTTTTATTGTAGGATATTTTTTTCTTTTTCAATTATATTGCAAACAAAGGACATCGAATCCTGTAAAAATCTAACTCAATACTTAGGGTAGACAAAATGTCCACATGCTATATATTTTGTTACATTTTTTTCCTGAAAATTTTCTTGCCTTTACAAACTTTTCGATATGACGTCTACCAGAAGATCAGTAAGCATTACCTAACAAGAAAGAGCGTAGCAGCACCGAATACACTTCTCTGAAAGAAAAGCAATTGGAATAATTTTCAAAGACATGATAGCAAATGTTAAAATGAATAAAGAGAATTTTTTAAAATAAGTACAGAAAAGAAAACAATAAAGTAAGAGTTACTCTCACAAATATTATTAGACACAATTTTCTACCGGAAAATGCAAATTTGCACAACAGCAAAACATTACCAACACTAACACTGCAACCTTGTACGGTAACAAGTGTTCTGACAACTGTTTTTCTTATATATAATAAACCAAAGTGAAGTTGAAACATAGGCTCAACCCTTCTCAAAGAGCTATTAAAGCATAAGGCGGTTTGCAAAGGCTGGTCTCTAGAGAATTCACCGTGTGTGTGTGTGTGTGTGTGTGTGTGTGTGTGTAAAATATTGGTTTCAAATTTTGGCACAAGCCAGCAAGTTCGAAATTGGGAGTAAGCACATCGACCCCAGTGCTTAACTGCTATTTATGTATCGACCCCGGCCGCATCTGAACTCAGAATGCAAAGATGGACGAAATGCCGCTAAGCATTTTGCCAGGCGTGATAACGGTTCTGAAATATTACCGTATAAAACAGCACGTTAATCTTAAGTTAATATTTTTTTTAGTTATTAGATAGTATTGTTATATTGTTTACGAAAGAATTCTTGAA
Source organism: Octopus bimaculoides (assembly GCF_001194135.2). Lineage (NCBI taxonomy): Eukaryota > Metazoa > Mollusca > Cephalopoda > Octopoda > Octopodidae > Octopus > Octopus bimaculoides. The sequence goes on from NC_068986.1 coordinate 490,075, forward strand.
AAAGTTTGAATAATGATAAGAAACACTGTCAAATCAACAGCTGCCTTGACGAAACACATTTAATTCTAACCAACAATATGTATTTTCACGAATAATTAGGCATGTCATTTTGCTGATAATAATTGCCTGTAAGACATCGAGCTGGCAGAATCGCCAGAACACCTAGCAAAATACTTAGTAGCATTTGGTCTGTGTTTACGTTCTGAGTTCAAATTCTGCAGAGGTCGGCTTTGCATTTTTATTATTATTTTTTTTCGGGATCTTTGCATGTTTTCTTTCGGGATCCATAAAATAAGTACCAGTTGAGGGATCTTTTCGTTTTGATGGGCAACTCGATTAATTAATTTTCTTTAACTAAACACTTTGAAACTTCGGATACTGGAAGAATGTGTCATATAGAACATTCTTTACTCTTCGCGTTGTTGAGAAAAGCTATTTTCGAAGTTATTTCGTGTTAAATTTGTATTTCGGTAATTTCAACCAATCAATGACGTGTATTCAGCTGAATAAAATTACTGCTGTTGTTTGTCAAAAACAACTTCCAGTGGTGTATGTTTTGTTTGTCACTGTTATTTATGACATATTTCCTTCCAGTTACGTTCATATGAATAAACGAGTGTATCTGAAGCACATTTACTTCATGACACCACAATAATCGTTCGTGCATTTCTACTGCTTTTAGGTTTTTACCCTGTTTTTCGACTATTTTCGGAAAGACCCCCCCCCCACAAAAAAAAATTTTTCTCGAAGGTTATAACATTTTGTATTAGAAGGCATGATAGTATATCGACGTTTTGATTGAAAATTTTAAAGTTATTCCTAGAATGTTAAAACTTAGTGCCCATGCACAGCAGAGTTCAAGGTTAATCTATGCCAAGTGGTTTCATTCTGTGTGCATTAGCTTCGTTACATACACAACAGACCATTTACTTATTGATCAGACCATGTATTTATTTCATGCCAATGATTATATATATATATATATATATATATATATATATATATATATATATATATATATAATCACCCGCGCGTAACTCTTTTCATTTAGGTAATCTCGAAGCATTGCTGTGACTTCCATCTCTAGCTTATCCAGTTGACCAGGCATATAGGATAAATTCTATCGTCTATAAGACGAAAGTCAGAACAACGCTTCCAGATTACCTAAATGAAAAGAGTTATGTGAAGGTGTTTTCAAAGGACGTTACTCAAACCACCTAACTTCTTTCCAGAACATCGACAAATGTAAAGCTATTAAACGGGTTAGCCACATATGGGATTTGACGACCAACTGCACACCACATACAATCTAGTGGAGAATCTTTGAGAATTTCATGCCATATGTAAATTAATCTAAGGAATGCAACTGAAACTTTGCACATTCTGTTTCGATCTAAGAATTCCCCCACACTGCTAAATTTTCAGCAAATGCAAGCATATGGACAAGTATCTTTCGGCGACCTGAAGCACCTCGTCCTCTCCGGAATGAGCGGCTGCCTCGCAGACTTTTGATCGCTCTCGGTTCAATTGTTCGACAACAACTATTTCTATTGTGACTTTTACGGACAAAAGAGACATAACGTTAATTTACTTTCTTTTCTTTTTCCAATTTTATTCTTACTTCCGTCTTATACATCAAGCTTCTGCTAGATTTTTGCTCGTGATTTCTAATGAAAACAGCATGAATTTTTTTTTAAAGGATAGACTATGTGCTCGGAGCCTTAAAAATCCATGATACAAGGTGCGTTTTTAAAAATCTGCCTAGATACATGTTTCAGCAGCAAGAAAATTTTAGTAGGTCATAGCTTTATAATGTGCACATTAAATGATACATACATACATCTCTCTTTCTCTCTCTAATAAATATATATATATATATATAAATATATATATATATATATATATATATATATATA
>NC_068986.1:492469-499160 GCF_001194135.2 Octopus bimaculoides
ATATATATATATATATATATATATATATATATATATATATATATACACGCATATGCATATGTGTGTGTAGGTGAATGTGTGTGTGTGTGTGTGTGTCTGTCTATCTGCCTACCTGCCTATGTGGTAAAAAGTACTCTCAGTATAGCACGAAGTGGAAGCGAAACCCGGACGTCAAGACTGCCAAGCGTACTTCTTAACCGCGCTTGTAAGATCAGGAAAACATTCTTCCCAATACACAGACAAGCAATTGTAAATCAACATTCACGGATCCAAGCACTTAAATGTTCAGAAAATTTCGACTGACAGCGACCATGCTATATAAACAATCGTGTAACTTCTAAGATTCCACACTCTTCTTCCCTGATTTAAATTCGCTTTGGCGTTTACAAAATTGCAATTTCTCGAATGTGATGTAAAACACAAATGGAAAGAAGAAACTAAATCGAAACACATAAGTGTCGAAATAGCTCTTTACTCTAATGATGATGTAACCAGAAAGAATACATTGACAAAAACACCACAAATATAATAGAAATATCACTCAGAATGTTCCAGAAAATTAAAGAGAATGGACAGTAGGCGTCTGTTTGAGAAGGATTCAGCATCACAGCTGCGGGTGGTGAATAGAGAATAATTATGGAAACGAGAATGTTTTAGAATGAAGATTTCAGTTATAAAAGGAGAGGGGCAAAAAAAAGAATCTGTTATTTGAGAAAGAATTGTTTATTAAAATGTTACGTATTCATTATATGTCTAAATGTATGTGTACGTATATAAATGTGTATGTGTGCGCGCGCGCATGTATAGATGCGTGTGTGTGTATGTATGTGCTTGTGTGTGTGTTTATATATGTATGTGTATGTGTGCATGTATATACACATACTTTTAATATTAATAGTGGCTGTTTTCTTCGCGGTTTAGCCGTTGATACTTGCTAATAAAAACTTGCATATTTAAAGTATCAACAACACAAACCTATTAAACAAATGTGTGTATGTATGTATGTGTGTGTATGTGTGAGAGAGAGAGAGAAGGAGAAAGAAAGGGGAAGAGTGAAAGAGAAAGAGTGTGTGTATGTATATGTATACGTATGTTATCAATATGCATTTGTATAAATTAGTATGTACGTATTTATACATGTATGCATGTATATATGTAGCCATCCATGGATGGATGGATGGATTGTGGATGGAAGGGTGGCTTCCAAACAAAAACGTGCAATATTAATGAAAAGCAGTACAAATCTTGCTTTGATCACACATTGTAAGAAGCACAAGAAACATTAAAATAATAGCTTTCTGTACTTGAAGCAAAATGAATTGCCCTCGCTTGATCAAATGGAAATATGCAACATTCGAAAATTACCAACAGGAACAGGGAATTGGTACAAACAAATTTTCACACGCCAAAAAATGTCTAGGTAGTTGAATACTGAAACATTGTGATGAAGATGAAGAAAGCGGAATGATGTCATGTTGGTATTACCTCGAATTTTTCCATTTAAAATTTTCTAAATTCACCTGCGGCTGACTGCTGATTTGTCTGAGGTGATCTAAGTTACCTTGATTGAAACGCCGGCTCGATGTCCTGAGCTACAGTGAGCGGTTTGATATAGCAATTCTTGAATACTTTCTCCTTTACCTGTTGACTGTTCCTAATCTACCCCTAGCAGAGAACACTGATTCTTTCGTGTGGCCAAATAGTATTACTAAGCTGAAGAAATAAGGAGAAAAATAAAGAATAAAAGCAATAAAAGGCTAAGCAAAAGATCCACGAATAGAGTGTATAGGACAGTTAAACTTATGCATGCTCCACAGTGCCATCTAAAATCAAACAAGTGAGAGTATATCATTCCCAAGCTTCATATTAAAATGAGGTAAAAAAATATCAATTTGAAGTGCGAAATACATTTTTGTATGCTCACATTGTCTTGTTTTCTTGCTTTGCTGATTTTTTTCGACGAGCGTGAGTAAAGAGAAAAAATTTCGAAGTGAAAAATGTAATGTTGTAGAAATTGTAAGAGTTTGCTCAGCAATTTTGAGTAAAGGTATTGGGGAATATCTCTTGAGATGTCGACCGAGAGATAGAAAACTGTTTGCAAGAAACCGTATAAAAACTGTGAATAAAAATGAAACGAGTGAAATGACGCGAGTTATTTACATGCAACAATACGAATATCATTGATTTGAACGGAAACAAAATTCTGCCGAAGGAAGCTACGAGAAAAACTAACTTGAAAAAGAAAAAAAGCGAACAAAATATGAACTGAGAAAAAAAATAAATGAATCAAAACAATGCAAAGTGACACAAAATAGAACTGGAGAAATGACTGAATAGAATAGAGACGGACATACATAGGTTTATAGGTGGGGGGGGGGAGTATAGAAGATACAAGAGCAATTTCAAACGAGGAGAAGGAAGAGGTGAATACATGAAAATATTAAAGATATCCAAGGAATAGATTTAACTTTTTGTCTACCATTTAATTAATAGAATCACTTAGACAAAAGTAATCGATTGATTGATAGATAGATAGATAAGGGTAGGTAATATTATATTGTATTATGCATTATATTTTTAATTTATTTTGCAACAATTTTTTTTTCTGAAATCGTAAGTTTATATCATATTATATATTAAATACATATTTTTTAATTTCTTTTACAAGAATTTTTATCTGAAATCATATCTTGAAACCAGTCTTGTAATATTTTGGAAGAAGCAGTTAATTAAAGCCTATAAACCCACTCGCAAGTTGTTTATCTATATAAACAAGTGTGCTTATCGGGCTTCATTTATATGACTATTCAAAACTATGTGTTTGTGTAAATAACTGGATATTTTATCGTTATATTACAGCTAGTGGTTTCTACAGCTAGTGGTTTCTACAGCTGTGTATATAAGCGTTGATGAACGAATTTCAGTGAGTCTTTCACAGTGTTTGTGCATGTTTGAGTGTCTTCTGAAAATGTCTGATGGCGATTAATGTGAGGTATGTTATTTTTGAAAACAGACATGTGTTGCTAGCATTCCGTCTAATCTTCTTAGTAATGTTCTAAATGTATAAGCATGTTGATATAATCTATCCTTAAATTATCAGTCAGTTCAATTTCATTTTATAAATAATGTTACATGTAATGATACCTACATACAAAACTATTTTTTCTCCAGCAATTACCATGGATTGAACATAATTTTAGGATGAAATTTGCATTTCTTACCTGTAACTGCTGTCTAAGTTCTGATGGATACCAATAGTCATTTCTTTTTTAATTTTTAATGGCTGCTAGAAGGCGGTGAGCTTGCGGAATATTTAGTATGCCGATCGAAATGCTTAAACAATATTTAGCAAAAGATCCCTCGATGTTGGCTTGTAGAAAACCATATCTCTGTGTATGTCATTCGTTCATTGCTCAATATCTATCTATCTGTATGTCTTCTCACACGTGCTTACTATATATATATATATATATATATATATATATAACGTTCAAGTTCCTTTGCAGAAGACGTTTATGAGTGTGCGCATAAGAACTATATTATTTTGTTGGTAACGGCCTAATGATTCAAACTTACAAGAGGAGTTTTATGGGATTGTACCGAGTTGTTCTGACACAACGTAGGATAAATATATTATATATATTCATATGATAGATCGCTAGCCACTACACATTCTTTATTTCCTCTCCTTGTCTCATTCTGTGTTACTTTCTGTAGAATATAGGCTCGAAACGTTAAATACTTTTTCACTTCACGAGCGTTAAACTAATACATTTGTTTGTTGTCTACACCACCTGTCTTCATCTTTTGTTGCTTTTTTTGTGAACTCTCTCTATATATACTTACGCACACACACACACACACACACATACGCACACACGCATACACACATATATATACACATTTATGCATGCATTATGTAAGTATATATATAAAGTGAAGAACATCCAACACAAGTCAGGAGATATGGAAAAATAAGAAAACGCGCTATTCATTTTACATTACAGTTTATTAATTCTAAAGTATATTATTACAATCTGATCATTTCAAAATACAATATTGTATTGAAAAACAGATTATCAAAATCAAATTATTTCAAAATACGTTATTACATATTCCCAAATATCATGTGTGCGTGCGTGCGTGTGTGTTCGTGTATGTATGTATGTATGTATGTATGTATGTATGTATGTATGTACGTACGTACGTACGAATTAATGTACATACAGCACGGGTTTGAGAAACTAAATTTCATTTAATTGTAGTTAGGGTATTTAGCATCTACTCTGTTTAGAAAATAAACAGATATGAAAACATCTCATTCTTTTCTTGTGCACAGAAAAATAAGGATATTGCCTTGACATGTTTCATAACTAATCGGTTATTCTTCAGAGGGCATCCACCCTCATTCTTCTGTCTACAAGGGAAATTTGAATAAACGCGCGCACACACATATATATACATACATATGTGAATGTATATACGTATGTATACGCCTGTCTGTCTATCCCGTTATACAGACTCAAACATGAATATATGTCATTATGCTTATCTTTATACTTATTTACTTCTGATATATAAATATAGAGAATTCCTCTGATAAGAAACTGGTATTTTTCTGTCTTCATTCCAAAGACCTATTACTCCCATGTTTCCCAGGACACACAAAACTGTATTTTTCAAAATTTCCAATTCCTTTGACGAAGGAGTTAGACTTGTCCTGCGTTCTCTACTTACATAGATGCATTTAAGTTTTCTGTTAAAGTAAGAGACCATTTTAATTGGGTTCTGTTTTTTAAATTTGTATAGCAAGGAAAATATGTAAAAACTTCAAAACTATAACCTGTAACTCCTTACTGCTTTTTATGTAAGTAACGTTGGAGATGTGCTTCGTTCTTCAAAGGTGAAAGAGATACTGGCATTCTGTCCATTATAAATGCAGGGGTTCCAGTTTCTCTGATCAATAGAACAGCCTTAGGACACACGGTTTCCTAACACCCTAGCCACTAAGCCGTGCTCCTTCACTCTAAAAGTGGTACATATGCTCACGTAGATGCATATAGATATATACATACGTAGAATCACGAACTAGAGCACCACTACCAGATGCAATTTAAGTTCACACTCAGAACGTACGTACATACGTAAATACTTACATATACACACCCATTTACCCACACATACACACACATACCCAAACACACACACATATATACATACATGCATGCATGCATACATACATACATACATACATACATTCTTGCATAGAGAAAAATGATGTTCGGTTATAGAGATAAGCTTCTCTATAGAAATGAACATTTCATTCAAAATCAGAGGTAGAGAATATTTATTAACAATTGTTTCTCTCCCCAGATTAGCGATTTAATTGTAATAATTGTGCACTTGAGTATCTTACTAAATTCGTGAATTGTAGTTACAAAAATCTGGAGTAACCAAGCAAGGAAAGAGAATAGCTAATGATACACTTCACAAGTACAACTTGTAATTGGAACCGTGAAAATATGCAAAACATTTCTAAAATTCAACGATTAAATTCTTACTCTTGTCATTTAAATTCCAATGATTTTATTAGAAAACACCCACTCAGTCTTCTTAATGGAATGAATTAATAACATTTTGAAAACAAGAAGACATTCATGCGCAATACATGCATACATACGTAGATATCTGTGGCTGAACTCCGATCATCCGCATTAAAATTATACTTTTCTCATATCTAGAATCTCTGCAACATTTCATGTAAGGATTGCTTGTGGTAACTAAAGAGGCATGCGCAAAGAAAGCATGTACTTTTCTAAATCTCTCTCGAGTTTATTGTAAACCAGATTGCTGTTGTACAGAAGATTCCGTTAGTTCTAATGTAACATAATCGCATTAGTTGTAATCTAACTGTAATAGTTTTAATATTTAGTTACAAAAATAATACATAATAATCTACACAGAGCTTCAAAGCCATACTATGCGGAAGTTTTGTTATTGTCTTATCCTTCTGTCGATGTAGCGAAGAAAATGAAAATACAAAAAGCTATTTTGAGTTATATAAAAACAGGGTGAGCCTCACGTGTACGCGCGGTTGTGCTTAAGGTTCAGGTGCGCGTATATATTGTAATAAAGTAATGGATAAGAAAAGTATAGACATATATGCATTTGTGTGTATGTGTACGTATATGTGTATGTGTGCGTGCGTGTGTATTTGTATGTATGCATGTGTGTGTACACACATATATATATATACATAGATATATGTTTGCCTGTATGTATGTCCGTATGTATATGTATGCATATGTGTATATGCTTGTGTGCGTGCGTGTGTATGCATGTGTGTATGTAGTAGAAACTATAATAAAGGATTGAAAACGTGGTAAATGTTTATGCATACATACATACATATATATATATATATATATATATATATATGCGAGTAAAAATAAATACAAAAAAGGTGGTTTTTTTGTATGATTGTGTATAGAGGAATATATTATTTTGTTTAAAAGAGTTCCAACACTGTCTGTTTTTTATGTTTTATTTATATTCCTGCAGAATTAATGTGGGGTATAGAATATGGAATATATAATACAATATACAATATAAAATAAAATAAAATAAAAATGGATGGCACCATGAAAGAAAGTATTGAATCATCATCATCATCATCATCATCGTTTAACGT
>NC_068986.1:500552-503217 GCF_001194135.2 Octopus bimaculoides
ATATATGATCAGCTATACCAGATTAATCAATATTTCCCCGTATCACAGCTTTGCGATGTTCATATACACACGCACGCAAACACACACACACACACACACACACACACACACACACACACACACATGTCAATAACGATCTGTTAAGCAACGACTACTCCAAAAGTATTCTATCCTCCCCAATTATGAAGAAGAGAGAGAGGATGAGGCCAATAAACTGCCCACAACCTGTCTACCCTATGTGAAAATCCTCTCCGAAAAGATACAAAAGATATGCGACCCATATGACATCAGGACAGTATTCAAGAGTAATACAACACTTCACAAATATCTCCATCGCTCCCATCTCTAGCCTTACTTGATACACACAGACTCGAGTTTCTGAGTAGTTACCCGTCCTCAGCGTGTGTTAATCACAAGCTAGTGATCAAAACTCATTCCACTCGCTTTTTCGCAGTTTATTGCTGATCTCGAAAAAGGAGATATATGCTACATTAAGTCTCTGTAATACATACATACATACATGTACATTTACATAGGTAGATAGATAGATAGGTAGGTAAGTAGGTAATCTTAGCTCAAAGAAATTCTACAATGTCGTAGTAAAGAGAATTCAGCTCTTATAGTTGGATATAGATACTGGTTTGTTGATGTTCGTGTACTTATCTGTGAGACTTAATGGCTTAAAGTGCAGTAGCTTTGTTCCATATTGAATAATGAATGGGTAGTAATTACTTTTCAAAACATTTACACCAACGACCCCCGAGCTACTATAGTACAGCAGTGGTTTGCGATCAGAAGTAGGAGTTTTTGTTAAAATTCTAAAGCTGAAATAAACTCTGGCATTTATTTTTGTTTTCGACTCTTTTGAAATTGTCCACAATTTTGCTAATTCTTCGACGAAGGAAATATAACTGTCACCTACTTATTGACCGCATCTTGACTTTTTTGCCTTCTAATCTTAATGGATTAATAAAGGTGCTGACGTGATATATGACTTGTCTGGGGCACTAGGGCATTCTTATAAACATGGGGAAATCCTTCACCTTCTACATTTAACTAAAGCCCATTCCTTGCAGATAAAATAATAGAAACGTGAGAAAGAAGAATTGATCCCTGTACAGGATTAGTACTTCATTTATCGACAGTAAAGGTCGAAGTTGACCTGTCACGTTTACTTATAGGCTTCCAAATATAGCATTATAAAAATAGATAAAATATTGAATAATTTAGTTTTGGATTGGTACACTCTTCCTGAATGAAAAACGAACGCTGGTCATAGCGTAAATGACTTTGATAATAGGTCTGCTCGACTGAGGTTATCTTGGAGCTAAACAACAATTATACATAGAGTAACAGTAGAATCCGAAGAAACTAATGATGTACAACGTCAGTAAAAAATAATATATATAGCTCAAACGGTGGAAAATGGTTTATGCACTGAGGAAGAAGATAAGTCAAGCGTTTCGAACACTTATTTCATCTTCCGTAGAAGAGAAGGAATAACGGCCTTATCACCAGATCCTATCACTTGGCTTTATCACTAGCAAAATAGTTCAAATGCTGTTGAGGTCGGTTTTGACTTTTATCCTTTCGGAGTCGATAAAATCAGTTCCAGTTGAGTAGTAATATCGATCCAATCGATTAGCCTCTCCCTTCAATAGTTCGAACCTTGTGCCTATAATGAAAATAATTATTAGGACTGTTGATAGTTTTCTTAATGTGGTGTTGGTTTCCTCATGAATCTGCGATATCATTTTGCTGTTTCAAGCGTGCAAGACTTCACGCCTCTCCTCTTCCACTTCTCTGTTCTCCCTATCTTGCTTTCTTTCTCCTCTCTCCCTCTCTCTCTCTCCCTCTCTCTCTCTCTCTCACTTTGAATCTAATATTTCGCTTGCTCTTTCTATTTCTTTCTCCCTCCTTCTCTCTCTCTCTCTCGCAAAGGTAGCGCATTCAATCCTCCTCGTCTCATTATTTTATTTCTTAAAATAAATGCAATAAACAATAAAAACAAATCGCGAGGAAATATCGTGAAGAAACCCAGGAATCAATATCATTCTAATACGACCAATACTAGTTTGTTTCCGTTCGCTCAATGACTTTTACCGATACAAAGACCACTAAGCGAAGGCTTATATTGAACATCATCACCTAATATCAGATCCTCGGTGAAGTTTTCGTCTTTTTAAAAAAAATTTTTTATGTCAATGATACGAGTTTCAGTCTCTCATTTCGCTTATTGCTTTTTATTTTCCTTTGCATTTCTCAGATATTTTCCTATCCGCGATCCTGTAAAGCAAAAATCTCTTTTTCTCCAACCTTATTTCTCTCTCTCTCTCTCTCTCTGTATGTATATATATATATATATATATATATATATATATATATATATGCGTATATATATGATCAGTACGTGTGTATAAATATGCGTGTGCACGTGCGTGAGTGAGTTTGTGAAGTAAACAATGGAATACGATTCGTATCCGCTAAACGTATTCTTTTATTAATCCCATTGTTCATATTTTCCTTTTATTTTCATCTCCAACTCCTTCTTATTCCTTATTATTATTATTATTATTATTATTATTATTATTATTATTATCATAGTTGCCCTTTGTTGCTGATATTGTTGGTATTGTACATTATTGCTTCTTGAATTTCCATCTTT
>NC_068986.1:503227-503953 GCF_001194135.2 Octopus bimaculoides
TTTCCATCTTTTTGGTTCTTCTTCTTCTTTTCTTTTACACCCCTTTTCCTGTAACACTCCTACACTCCTCCTTTACCACACTATTCAACACCACTCCACACAACAACATCTCGACACTCTCCACCTCCGCTACTCAATTCTCCATCGCCCCTCCAATAACACTTCACTCTACACCATTCCACTCAACATCACGCAACTCTACACCACTCAACTCTACACCACTCAACTCTACACCACTCAACTCTACACCACTCAACTCTACACCACTCAACTCTACACCACTCAACTCTACACCACTCAACTCTACACCACTCAACTCTACACCACTCAAATATACAACATTCAGTTCTACAACAATCAGTTCTACACCACTCAACTCTACAACATTCAACTCTACACTACCCATTCTACAACATTCAACTCTACACTACCCATTCTACAACACTCTACACCACTGCCTTCGACATAATTCCACTCTCAACTCTACGCTACCACTGCATACACCACACCATTATACACCGCACTGTCTCACACATCAATCACTAAAATATTTCTAGAGATAAGAATATATTTTGCGAGAGATACAATATTTAGACAACATTACCGAGCAATGAGTATTTAATAATAATTGATTCTCATGCAATTAACAGTATGTATATAAATATATTTACACGTACATATGCATATCTCTCTCTCTCTCTCTCTCTCTCTCTCTATATATATATA